>NC_133383.1:17967297-17991199 GCF_049309525.1 Garra rufa
CCGCCATCTTGAATTTAGTCACGATAAGTCGAGTGTTGAGCAAGAAGGAAACTACACCTGATAAGTTGATAACCTGATAAGTCCCTTCCTGCTCGTCACTCGACTTATCGTGACTAAATTCAAGATGGCGGCGACCTGAATTTTTCTTGCAGGTACTGGCTGTATAAATCTTCTTGTAAATAAACTACCGCTGCTTTTTCTGAGTTCTCAATGTCTCTTTCTAAATGTCAGGGCCCTTGGAAGTCTACCAATGAAGTGTGGAGCTACTTTGTGCCTCGTAAATGGCATAAAACAGTGATTTATTTACATGGCTACTTCGATGCCCTGTTGACTCTCATTGACAACCTGGTGTGAGCATCGGCTAAATAACCCCAGATTTCGGACTGCAGGACACAAACCGAGATGAGATATGCAAGGTACGTTCACACTCGGTATCATGATTCAATACTCTTTAGGTCAATATCACACCGGAGTTCTCCTTTAAGGACTCAAATACAGGACTGACAACCATGTTCTGCTGCTGTGTGAACGTGGCCATAAATTGCACGATTGCAACCTTTCCACACATTTATTTCAAACTTTATTGTGAAATTGCAACTTTATATTGCACTTTATAATCTTATTTTCATCTTTGTCACAATTACATGTTTAATTTTTTAGCAATAACATTCTCATTTTGTTTTCAACAGAAAAAAAATAATAATAATCGCACACAGGTTTGTAAGAACATTTTTTGTGGAAATATTACTTTAGCATTGTGTGCATATTGATTGCTTGTTTAATGCCAGTATTCCTGTATCCAGAGGCAGGTTTGAAAGCACAGTGAAATGTCATTTCTGTCCAGATTAGTCCATATTCAGTGCTTCAAAATGACCTATTCTGCTGAATTGGTGTGTGTATGTGTTTTCTAGCATGAATCTATATCACTGGTGTTGTTTCTGTTTATCAGCTCTTTTATCCTCTGCAGTGCAGCCAGTGCAGTCAATATTAAAACTGCTATCACAATGAAAAGTTGCGAAAATGGGGAATGATTGCCCTGGAGGCAAGGCTGACTGCGTGCGGAAGAGCACCGTTCTCGTCTCCTGTTTGACCAGAATTTGAACCTCCGTTGTTCAGACTCTTTGATTAGTCTCTCTTGGAGGCGAGAGCACTGATGGAAGTGGGCGGACCGTGAAGTCCCTTCAGCCCTGACCCTTCAACCCCCTATACTGCTTTACCTAAATCCATCGTGCCACTGAACATGGGGCCTTATTGCCATGACAACCTCACCAGGCATTAATAAAGGGCCCTGCAACCTTTAAGTGCCAAGTTTTGCTCAACACTCGTACATTCAAACTCCATTCAAACTGTTATTGCGCAAACATAGCATCTCGTTTCACAACGCCAACCTTTCCTGCGCTCCAAACTGTGATCGACTGTTGCTGATTGTCAGTGCTTATCTGCGTAAGACAGTTGGATGTTTACAGCGCTCATCGGCACAAGTGACAAACAGCACTGTCGTGTCGGCATGGAATGTTGCAGTGCAATCTATCATTCCAGATGACAATGTTCAACTTGCACGTCTGTCATTCGCGCACGCTCGCGTTCAGACAATTATGAATACATGCACTTCCCATGAGAGAATTCCAGGCCGGCTATGTGTTGAAAAACATAATTCATTGGTGCTGTTGCGTGGAGTTGTGCCTTTTGTGCTTTCAGAATCTGCGAACACGTCTAATTTAAAATTAAGATGCATAACGTGCACATGTCTTGGGAATAATCAAAACAAGACCTCAGCTGCCTATCCTCCCTCCCATTTCTTGTTGCTCTGTTTCGAAGTGGAGATAATGCCCTGATGTTTGTGTACACGCGCGTGTCGCATTTGACAGTAATTTCTGCCGATGCTTCACAGCCGCTCTGTTTGATACCAACCCGCCATCTAAAACAGGATGTTCTTGTCTTGTATTTTCCAGGGAGCTGTGTGCAGATGGTTATAGGTCTGTACGGTGAGACCATTGAAGTGCCATGCAACAATGGAAATAACAAGCCAGATGGCCTTATTTTCACCAAATGGAAATACGTGAGTGTTTCTCTGAGCATCTGGGTCGTTACTCTGCCCTGCTAGCCAGTCTGGGTAGCTGAGCAGTATACAGCTACTCTCATCGTCATATTGATTTCTAATTTAATCTCTATAGGTGCTAAATGTGTGTTTGTCGGTTTGCTAACGGCCCTGTTATCTCATCCAGGTGAAAGATGACGGCTCTCCCGGCGATCTTCTCGTCAAGCAGGCTCAGAAAGATGAGGCGACCGTGTCCGCCACGGACGGCTACAAAAGTAGAGTTAGCATCGCTGTCAACTCCAGCCTCCTGATCACCCAAGGCTCACTGGCCGACCAGAGAGTTTTCACCTGCATGGTGGTGTCTTTAACCAACTTAGAGGAGTACTCTGTGGAAGTCAAAGTTTACAGTGAGTATTAATAAAACACACAGACGCACACACTCAAAATATTAATAAATAAGAGCAAATCAGAGAGGAGAAAAGGAAAAAATCAAGCACAGCTTCAGTCTATGATGAAACCGAATGTAAGCGTCAGATCTTAAATTGTACTGGAAAGTGGGTGTGGAGATGTCAGATATGGGAGAGAATAACATGGGTGATCCACTTTTGTAGCCTTGATCTAGTTGCATGCTTTCAGATGGATAGCAGAAAAATGATACTGATACTTGCGCACAGCGTTCTACCATTGATCAGAAAGATTGCATCTCATCAAATTAGTGTTTTTAAGCATTTTACATTTATTCCGAAATAACTCAAGGCAGTAACAATTTAAACAATATATTTTGTTTTTTATTTTTAGATCATCAGTCATTAAAACTCTGTAAATACAGGTCACACACAGAAATTTACTTTAAATTTCACCAAGCTAAAAACTCCCACAGATCAAGTTTTCCCTGCCATTTTAAGTCTTTTTTTTAAACAAACAAAAACAAAGTGGTTATATCTATATCTACAAGTCTCCCCATTAATGCCATTATATTGTTTATTCAGACCAATTCACAAACACAAGAGGCTGGATTTATCGCATCAACTAATCATATCGTATGGCTTGTTAGGATAGGAAAATATCTAGCTGAAATACAACTATTTGAAATTCTGGAATCTGAGGGTGCAAAAAAATCTAAATGTTGAGAAAATCACCTTTCAAGTTGTCCATTAGTTGTACTAATCAAAAATTAAGTTGTGATATATTTACGGTAGGAAATTTACAAAATTCATGGAACATCATGATCTTTGGAATAAAAGAAAATGTATAAATTTGACCCATACAAGTTTTGGCTATTGCTACACATATACCCATGCTACTTAAGACTGGTTTTGTGGTCCAGGGTCACATATTTTGTAATATTGCATTGTTTTATTTTTGTACTCATCTCATCCAATATTTTATTACAAATGTGCAGCCGTACACAATTACACAGTTACAACATTGATTTGATTTTAGTGTATTGTGTACTTTTATCATTTCGGAGGCAAATCCAGTTGTAATCCAATGTTGTGTGAAAAAAAAAATAGTTTTAACTATTGTCCAATCAACAATGAGTCAAAGAGGTTTTCTAGTGCATTCATCACACTGGAAATGGAGGGCCAAGTGGAGGGCAATTGCATTTTGTGATACAGTATTAGTCACAGTGTGCTCAGGCTGTAACTATAATGCAAATTTTGGCAAACCAAGTAGGTGGTCCGGGTAGTTGACATTTCAAGCACTTCTGCATATACATATTGAAATTATATATTACTCTAACATATGTGACCCTGAACCACGAAACCAGTCGTAAGTGGCAGGGGTATATTTGTAGCAATAGCCAACAATACATTGTATGGGTCAAAATTAACAATCTTTTATGCCAAAAATCTTTAGGATATTAAGTAAAGATCATGTTCTATGAAGTTCTATGAAGTAAATATATCAAAACTTACTTTTTGATTAGTAATATGCATTGCTTAGAACTTTATTTAGACAACTTTAAAGATGATTTTCTCAATATTTTGAGAAAATCTAAATAATTGAGCCTTATGACTGGTTATGTGGTCCAAGGTCACATATTATATAACATTATATGTAGAATCCATGGGGAAAAAAACTACAATGTAACTAACCACATTCTATGCTTAAAAGTATTATTAACAGTATTCATACTGTATGTTACTGTATAATGCTATGCCTTATCAAACATACCTACATATTTGTTTGTTGCCTTATCTCTTATTTCAGAAAAACCTTCAGCCCCTGTTATCAAAAACAAAGCAAAAGAACTGGAAAACGGCAAACTGACGCAGGTGAGTCACGCTCTTCATACTCTTCCCTTTAAGACCCAGAGCTTCAGCTGCTGCTGATGTTTCCCCTATCCGGTGTTTGCTCCAGTACACAAACCAGCCAGTGTACTAACAATGTGCAGGATCAAACCCCGTGCCTTAGTTTTCATTACCCAGCATGCCTCTCTAGTAGTCTCAACATTGACACACACCTGCTGTTATCACAGTCAGAGGTGGCTCAAAGACAGCGCTAATGATACGGACATCAGCGAAACGCGTCTGTGGGGCGTACACACCTGATTTAGGCAGCGCTTGAGCGATTGTCACCCACGGCTACACAGGAAACAGCCACTTTTATGTTGTCTAGAGTTTGCATCTCAAACACAGGACAGCAGTAATATTATTCGGTTGCATGAGAAGAGGAAGGAGCTTTGATTTGAACTACTTGGAGCACATACAAGGCTTCCCACGCAGTCCTTATGACTGGCGTTTGTAAAAGGAGCTGGGGGTCGTTATTTTTCATTTCCTCCCCCTATCGCTCTCTCGTTTTAATGTAGTTCAGAGGCGCTGGGATCTGAGGCGGAGGTGTGGGGTGGGGAAGGCTGGGGTTGTGTATACAGCATTATGGGTCTGTTTTTTCCCTTGGCCACCCACCGAGGTCTGTCGTGTTCAAAGTGTCTCACTTAGGCAGAGAAAGGGGAAGGGCATAGAAGAAAGAGCACCTCCTTTGAATATAGAACATTTAATACAGTTAACATGCAGGGTGGCTGAAGGTCTTTACAAAGAGAAAATTAGAAAGAGAAGGCAGAGTACATTAAAATAGGTGTGCCGCTTTTGCAAAAAACAGGCTGTAAATGGATTGTATTTAAAGGTTTGTGTACATTTTTGAGCGATCATAGCAGCAGTTATCACCGAAAGGTGAAGGAGAGTCATGTTGCTAATCAAAATTGTTTCTTTAAAAACGTTCGGGATTTATAAAGTGAATTCTGAAGTGGATTGCAGGAATGTAGCTATTCTTTACAGCCACGGAAAATCACAAACATACAGCACGACCAGTGTAGTCTGTTTCTCGAACTATTGACTGTTATGAGCCTGATCTTTTGTATGTGTTTGACTAAACATCTCACTAGAAGAGCCAGCTCATACGAGTCATTCATTTGGTTGCTGTGTAGTTTGTTTTGCACTCAGATGATGTTTATAAACTGTCTCTTTTAGTAATCTTTTAGTAAAAACAAAATGAATTGGTCTGTGAATTCGTCTGTATTGGTCATACTGTGTTTTTGATTGACTAAAAGAATTGACTCATACAAGTCATTAAAGGAGAATTTCACTTCCAGAACAAAAAAATTAGAGATAATAAACTCACCCCCTTGTCATCCAAGATGTTCATGTCTTTCTTTAGTTGTAAAAAAAAAAAAAATAGTTTTTTGAGGAAAACATTTCAGGATTTTTCTCCATATAGTGGACTTCTATGGTGCCCATTAGTTTGAACTTCCAAAATGCAGTTTAACTGCAGCTTTAAACGATCCCAAATGTGTCTGTAAACAATCCCAGCCGAGGAAGAAAGGTCTTATCTAGCGAAACGATCGTTTTTTTTTTTTCCGTCTTGTCTCTCTCTGAGATATGCATGAGTAGTCTGTGCATCTCTGGTTTAAACGGTTAGGGTACATCGAAAAACTCCCACCTTATATTCTCCCTCAATTTCAAAAATCATTTTGAAATCATCCTACATTGGTGCAGAAGTACCGACCCAGTGTTTGCAAAGTGAACATGCTAAGATGATAAAACACCCTTTATAAAAAAAGGTAAAACAGAAATGTAGGGCGATTTTGATGCTGAGGGAGAAAATTAGATGGGGTTTTCACGAGTTTTTCGACATACCCTAACTGTCTTGAACCAGGAAAAACAGGGTTTAGGCAGGGCAAGACAAGATGAGCGTTTGAGGTTAAAGAGTATAGAATTATTTATGTAGTCAATTTCTATGTAGTCCATTTCGTGAGCAAATTACATTTTTTGAAGCAGAAACATACAGCACAACCAGTATAGTCCAACTGATTCTCTAAAAATTGACTTTAATTGGTTTAATCTTATTCAAATGACTCTTTCGAGACAGTGAATCAAAACATATTGAGCGACCAGTGTAGTCTGATTTTCAGACTAATTTTTTTGAGTTGGTTCTTTTTGGGCAATCAAAACTATACACTGAAACCAATAGTCAAACTGATTCCTGAACTAATGACTCTTATGATTGGATTGATTTGAAGTCTTGTGAAACTTAAATCAGTGTGGTTACTGACTGGTTGATCATATGACGTCATGTAGTTAAAGATTTGATTTTACTACACTACCAGCCAAAAGTTTGTAAACAGTAGGATTTTTAAATGTTTTTTAAAGTAGTCTCTTCTGCCCACCAAACCGACATTTATTTGACCCAAAGTACAGCAAAAACAGTAAAAAAGATTTCTATTTCAGACAAATGCTGTTCTTTTGAACTTTCTGAACCTGAAAAAAATATACTCTGCTGTTTTCAATATAATAATAATAATAATGATAATAATAATAAATGTTTTTTGAGCAAATCAGAATATTAGAATGATTTCTAAAGCATCATGTGACTGGAGTAATGATGCTAAAAATTTTACTGTTTTTCCTGTACTTTGGATTAAATAAATGCAGTGTTTTTAAAAAACACTACAAATCTTACTGGTAGTGTATATGGGATTATGTAAGATTACATGTTTTGTCAGTAGTATATTATTAAAAATAATGGAATTCAAAATATTATGACATAACACAAACACACATATTATAGATCTTGTTTGTTAATATATATTTTATATATAATTATATAAATTAAATGCATAAATATATATTTTTATATGTATTTTTTATGTACTAAAACTTTAAAAATTGTGTTCTAATAAATAAAATAAAATATTAGATGAAAAACATAAACAATAAATCCTGCCTTGACAATTACAAAAGTTTAAATAAAAAAACTTATTTTATATATCTAAAATAAAATAAAATAAAAACTAAAATAGAGGGAAAAAAAGCTAAAAAAAAAAATTGACAAAAGCACTCCAAAATACTAAAATGTAAACTAAATTTAAATAGAAAACTAAAATATAAAAATAAAAGCTAATTCAAAATAATAATACTAAAATAACAGTGTTTTGCCAGAATAGTTTGAATTGAATGTAGCAGTGGGTTTGCATTTGTTCTTTCCAATTAATTCCAATTATGTTTCTTCTGCAAAAGAACTAAAAGAGTCGGTAATGAAACTGAAATTGGTTGCTAAAACAATGCAGAAAGCATGTGTAAATAAATGACGCTATTAGCAGGCAGAATTCATTCTTAGTGAATCCCCCAGAGAGTCCAGGAAGGAAAGTGCTTAGTCACAGCTGCTCTGTTCCATGGCTCAGTGGAAGCTACAGGCTTCAGGCAGCACTCTGCGCTTGAGAGGTGATGTATCATGGTCCGGCTCCTGAGGAGGGTCCGGCGTGTTATCAGAGATCGGAATCACGGTACGGCGATTTCCCCCACCCCGTCTCCCCCCAGTTCGAGGTTCCTCTAAATCTTGGATTTCTCACGCCACCCTGAACACCTGAACTCATGCATCATCCTGCTGTCTGCTCTGCTCTCCTGCCATTATTACCCTTCTCTCTTTCTGCTGATCTCTCTATCCCGGGGCGGATAGCTCGTCAGCATGTGATCCTGTCAGCGTGTTATTAATGCAGAGCCTCTTCGGCCTCTGGCGGCGTTTTTACTCAACCAGAGAGAAGGAAAAGGGTGAGAGAAAGAAAGTGAGAAAATGAAAGAGCTGTATCACAACTGTAGAGTTAAAACCCCACCCACTTTATCTCATACAGATTATGTCATTATGTACAGTATATCAAGGTATCTTCCGTGGGCCACCTTGGGATTTACCCAGGGTAAAAGTACCTTGAGTACTTACAGTAGGTCATGAACCAACAATAGGGAAAGTCCCAAAGAAAAGTGTCCCTTGCAAATACACACATCACGAGACAATCTAATGTGATACTATGCGTCATTAATCCATAAATAGATGTGTACAACAGGCAAAACCGAAAGTGTTTGAGTATCGCCGACTTGAACCTCATCCAAATTCCTGCTGATGAGAGGTTGCGATATAGTCACTAAAGCAGATGTCCTGTTTTTTTTCTGTGTGTGTTTATGTGTTAGTTGGGGGAGTGTGTGGTGGAGAATGCCAATCCACCAGCAGATCTCATCTGGATGAAGAACAACCAGCCCCTAGTGGATGATGGCAAGAGTGAGTCTACATCAAAAGAAAAACGTATATACACTACCAGTCAAAAGTTTTTGAACAGTAAGATTTTTTATGTTTTTCAAAGAAGTCTCTTCTGCTCACCAAGCCTGCATTTATTTGATTCTAAGGACAGCAAAAACAGTACAATTTTAAAATATTTTTACTATTTAAAGTAACTGTAAAATGTAATTTATTCCTGTGATTAAAGCTAAATTTTCAGCATGATTACTCCAGTCTCAGTGTCACATGATCCATCAGAAATCATTCTATTATGCTGCTTTGTTGTTCAAGAAACATTTTATATTATTATTTTCAATATTTAAAACAGTGTACATTTTTTCAGGATTTTTTGATGAATAGAAAAATCCAAAGATCAACATTTATCTGAAATAAAAAGCTTTCGTAACTTTATACACTAAACCATGGAAAAGCTTGAAGCTCTTTTTTTAGAGAAAGTTAATACTTTTATTTAGCAGGAATCATCAAAAAGTGAAGATAAAGATAAGGTTATCAAAGATTTCCATTTCAGATAAATGCTGTTTTTCTGAACTTATTTATTCATCAAAGCAACCTGAAAAAATTCTATTCAGCTGTTTTCAACTTAATAATAATAAATGTTTTTTGAGCAGCAAATCAGAATATTAGAATGGTTCCTGAAGGATCATGAGACTGGAATAATAATGCAAAAAATTCAGCTTTGAAATCACAGTAATAAATTACATTTTAAATATATAAAAATAGAAAACAGCTATTTTAAATAGTAAAAATATTTCAAAATTTTACTGCAGAAAATCAGAATATTAGAATGATTCCTGAAGGATCATGAGACTGGAATAATAATAATGCTAAAAAATTCAGCTTTGAAATCACAGTAATAAATTACATTTTAAATATATTCAAATAGAAAACAGCTATTTTAAATAGTAAAAATATTTCAAAATTGTACTGTTTTTGCTGTACCTTGGATTAAATAAATGCATGCTTGGTAAGCAGAAAAGATTTCTTTAAAAAACATTTTAAAAAATTACTGTTCAAAAACTTTTGACTGGTAGTGTAGCCAGTCAGACAAATGTTTTAAATTCTTTTAAATTGTGCCATGATAAATTGTGTGTTCATTAGCCAATTCATTCTAGATCAATCACATTAATGTAAATCATTCATTTGAATCAAAACAGGATCATTTATCTGTAATTTGAGTTTTAATTTCCAGTCACACCATTTATTTACTGTCATTTTCAGTGACGTAATGTTTAAAATATCATTAAAGGTAACGTTAGTTTACCTAAAAATTAAAACTCTGTCATTAATTACTCACCCTGATGTCGATACAAACCCGTAAGACCTTTGTTTATCTTCGAAGCACAAATTAAAGTATTTTTGATGAAATCTAAGCGCTTTCTGACCCTGCATAGACAGCAACACAACTGACACGTTCAAGGCCCAGAAAGGTAGTAAGGACATTGTTAAAATAGTCCATGTGACATCAGTGCTTCAACCTTGACTTTATGAAGCTACAAAGGGAAAAAAAAAATGTTTTTATTCAACAATTTGTTCTCTGCTGTCTCAGTCTTCGATGCACATTCACAAGAGTAACACAACGTGTGCGATGTCCTTAACAATGTCCTTACTACCTTTATGGGTCTTAAACGTGTCAGTTGCATTGCTGTCTATGCAGGGTCCGAAAACACTCGGATTTAATCAAAAATAACTTTTTTTGTGCCCTGAAGATGAACGAAGGTCTTATGGATTTGGAAAGACATGAGGGTGAGTAATTATAGACACACTGTAATATTGTTCACAATGTTTGTTTAAATTCTCTTAAAATCACTTTTCTGCAATTGAGAAGGCACTTGTTTCATAGAATGACTCAACAAGTATGCAAAATATTTCTGTTTAGTTACAATGAATGATGTTTCTACACTGGATGCGTGCAGCATGTTGCGACACAACAGAATGAAATATTGCACATATTGTAAGCATATTGGAGCTGTCTACACTACAAGCATCCGATATGGCATGCCACAGTTTTAATTGACAGACACCTGGTACCTGTTTTTGACATGCTGCCGAACTACTTCTGCCACTTTTTCCCCCATCTGTCTGAAATATAGAAGATTCATTTACAAAAAGCATTAACCAATTGCTATTAAATGTATTTTACACATTTTAATTTTCTCAGCTTGTGGTCTCAGACTGACAAGTTCAGTTTCTCACCATATGTACTATATGCAGTTTGGTTATTTTAAAATAGTCTAAAATCAAGGAAATACAGGGAACTTACCTCTTTAACTGTTGCTGAAGTCTTGAGCTCGCTGCTGATTGTTTGTTGATAGTGAACATTCTCACAGTGTTGACAGACTCAAGCTGTCGTAATGTGGTTTCAGGAACTTCTAGTGTGGACAAGGTGTGACAGTTACTGCGTTTGCCAGCTCTAATAACTGATGTGTGTTTGTGTGTGACTGCAGCGATCATCATCACATCTACTATCACCAAGGAGCCAGTCACTGGTTTGTCCAGCACCTCTTCCAGCCTGCAGTATACAGCCAGGAAAGAGGATGTAGAATCACAATTCTCCTGCAAGGCAAAACATGTGACGGGCCCAGACCAGGTTTCAGAAGTTGAGACCTTCCCAATTCATTGTAAGTAACTTAAAAACAGCTAACTACATACTAAACAGTACATTTCTGACACAAAGAACTTTTTTTTTTTTTTTTTTTTTGAGCAAGTCTCGGCCAGGCTGCAGAAACATTACTACTGTTTAAAATATATTAAAACAGAAAAGTTGTTTAGAATCTAATTTATTCCTGTGATGGTAAAGTTGAATTTTCAGCATCATTACTCCAGTCTTCAATGCCAAATAATCCTTCAGAAATCATTCATTTGGTGCTAAAGAAACATTTCTTATTATCAGTGTTCAAAAACAGATGCTTAATATTCTTGTAAAAACTGTGATGCATTTTTTAGGATTCTCTGATGAATGAAAAATACAGGATTTATTTGAAGTAGAAATCTTAAGTGTCCTTACTGGTCACTTTTGATCAATTTAATGTGTCCTTGCTAAATAAAATAATTCATTTCTTTTAACAGCAACCAAACAAACAAACAAACAAATAAATAAATAAATAAATCTAACAAATCACTGCATCGTCTGCAACTTAAATGGTTAGTATTAATCGTATTTTTATTATTAATGTGTTATTATTATTATTATTATTATTATTATTATTATTATTATTATTATTATTATTAAATTAATACCCTGTCGTTCAAAAGTTTGGGATCAGTAAGATTTTTAATGTTTTTTTTTTTTTTAAAGAAGTCAAAGTTCCATTTATTTATTCAAAAATACAGAAAAATAAGTCATTATGAAGTATCATTGCAATTCAAAAATCTATTTTAATATACTTTAAAATATCATTTATTTCTGTTCTGCAAAGCTGAATTTTCATCAGTCATTACTCACAAGATCCTTCAGAAATCATTCTAATATGCTGATTTATTATCAATGTTGTTATTTTTTTGAACTAGTGATACTTTTTTCAGGATTCTTTTGATGACTAAAAAGTTACAGAGAACAGCATTTATTCAAAATAGAAATCATTTCTAACAATACAAGTCTTTACTATCAATTTTTTATCAAATAAACATCCTTGCTGAATAAAAGTATCAATTTCTTTCGAAGAAAGAAACTAAGAAAAAAATGACTGACCCAAAACTTTGAACAGTAGGGCATCTTGTTACAAAAATTTCCATTTTAAATAAATGCTGTTCTTTTTAAACATTTTATTCATCAAAGAATCCTGAAAAAAGCATCACAGTTTCCAAAAAAATATATTAAGCAAGTGTTTCTAAAATTGATAATAAATAAGCATATTAGAATGGTTTCTGAAGATTCATGTGGCATTAAAGACTTGGGTAATGATGCTGAAATTTTAGCTTTGCATCACAGGAATAAACATCAAAAATCTTACTGATCCCAAACTTTTGAATGACAGTGTAGCCATTTAGCAAATTTTTTTTTTTTTTTTATCCAAAGCCTAGAAGATTTATCCGAAGTTTTTTGGGGGGTATTTATGTACAGTACCAGTATGTGCTAGTATTTTGTGTCATTTTATTTATAATTTCATGGTACCCAGTCTTTTTACATCATTAAAGGAGAAGTTCACTTTTATAACAAAAATGTACAGACAATGTACTCACCCCCTTGTCATCCAAGATGTTCATGTCTTTCTTTATTCAGTCGTAAAGAAATAGTTTTTTGAGGAAAACATTTCAGGATTTCTCTCCATATAGGAGACATCTATGGTGTTCGCAAGACAAGTTTAAACTTCCAAAATGCAGTTTCAATGCAGCTTCAAAGGCCTCTAAACGAACCCAGCCATGGAATAAGGGTCTTATCTAGCGAAACCATTGGCAATTTACAATTTATATACTTTTTGACTTCAAATCTTGTCTAGCCCTGCGCGAACTCTGTGTATTCTGGTTCAAAACAGTTAGGGTAAGTTGAAAAACTCCCTTCTTATTTTCTCCTCGAACTTCAAAATCGTCCTACATTGCTACAGAAGTACCGACCCAGTGTTTACAAAGTGAACGTACAAAGAAGATCAAACGCTCTCTACAAAAAAGGTAAAATGTGATGTAGAACTACTTTGAAGCTGGAGGAGAAAATGAGATGGCAGTTTTTTCACATTAACTGTCTTGAACCGGAATATAGAGTTCACGCAGAGCTAGACGTTAAGAAGTATATAAATTGTATTGTTTTTAGAAATGAACGGTCATTTCGCTAGATAAGACCTTTCTTCCTCGGCTGAGATCGCTTAAATTGCATTTTGGAAGTTCAAACTCACAGGCACCATAGAAGTCCACCACATTTCTAAAAATAAAGGTGCTTCAAAAGGTTCTTCAAGCGATGCCATAGAAGAACTGTTTTTGGTTCCACAAAGAACCATTCAGTCAAAGGTTCTTTAAAGAACCATCTCTTTCTTACCTTTTTATAATCTAAAGAACCTTCTTTTGCTACAAAGAACCTTTTGTGAAACGGAAAGGTTCTTCAGATGTTAAAGGTTCCTTAAGGAACCATTTAGACCTCTATGGCATTGTGAAGCACCTTTATTTTTAAGAGTGTATATGGAGAGAAATCCTTAAATGTTTTCCTCAAAAAACAATTTCTGTACGACTAAACACAGAAAGACATTAACATCTTGGGGGTGAGTAAATTCTCTGTAAATTTTTGTTTTGGAAGTGAACTTCTCCTTTAAATCCAATTCAGGTAAAATGTCTATTATTGTGCCAGAGGATTGAGGTTACTGTACTTTACATGGCTACTTGTATACAAACCAGCACCCCCTAGGGGCGAATCTGCCATATTAGCCCAAAGAAAAAAAAGAAAAAAAAAACGAATTGGGATTGGGTTGGTAGTCAAGCGCTGGAGCTTTGTCTCTTCCTGAGATAATGTTTTGATGTGACACATGCTGTGCCTAGCGCTTTGATGCTTTATTTGTTTAATTTTACAGCTGGTTTGAGGGGTCTGTGTTCACGGGTGCCTGCGTATCTGTACATCGCCTTGTACATGAAGTCATCTCTTGAGCCCTGAACCTTGAATTGAAGGTCTCAGCTGGTAGCCAGGCTCAATTTGATGTTTTTTTCGAGGTCTTGTCAGGCATAATGCCGGTAACTAAGTCTGCAGTAGTGTCTCTCTTTCTCTCTCTCTCTCTCTCTTATCTGAATGCTGAGAGGTTTGTTCAGTGCCTCAGGGTGAAGATGTGATGTGAAATGCTCTGTGGCTGCTGGGCGAGAAAACGAGGGCGAGAATGAGAGACTGCAAATGGTTGTGGAAATGAAGGCGTTTAAGCCCCTTGGGGTCTGCAGAATGGCGCGGTGTCTTACAGAATGTTTTTTTTAGTTGCTTGCTACATGTTGATATAGAAAGTCATACCACATCCATGCAATGACAGCCATCTTCCTCGGGCTCTCTAATGTTTGTTTTCTCTTTTTTTCTCTTTTGAAGACCCTACTGAGAAGGTGAGTCTACAGGTTGTTTCTCAGAGCCCCATTAGGGAAGGTGATGATGTAATACTGAAATGCCAGGCGGACGGAAACCCTCCTCCTACCAGCTTCAACTTCAACATTAAGGTGAGAGATCGCCGGCCGTGTCCAAGGCAACCATGCCGGTCTTTCATCTCCAGGGTCCTGCTGTCTGCCCTGTATCCTTCTCTACAGGCTAATTACACCGTCTTCCTTTCTTTCTTGGCCTCTTTAGGGCAAGAAGGTGACTGTGACAGACAAGGATGTCTACACTCTAACTAGTGTTACCCGAGCGGACAGTGGCGTGTACAAGTGCTCCCTGCTTGACAACGATGTGATGGAGTCCACTCAGAACGTCACAGTGAGCTGTGAGTGGATGAAATGATGCGCTCTACTTCTCTATCTCTCTCTCATCTCTCCCTAAGGGCACCTGCACAATAGAGAAAGACCTGATGGAGCGTTTGACAGATGTAGAAATATATTTTTGAGATATTGGAAAGAGACAAGTCAGTTTAAAATCAAGCGGTAATACAGAGAATCAGATTTCATGCATTCTGTGCAATTCTGTTTCGAAACAATTGGTCACATGACGAAGAATCACTTTCGGAAACTTTTCGCAATTATGGCAGAAATAGCACAAAAGGGAAGGTTTTATCAATTCCTCTAATGTCCCTTCCCACTAATCAAAGTAATATAATATAATGTAATATAATAATGCACCATTAATAATATATTCGAAAAATATTTTTTCTAAACATTTAGAAAAAAACTTTTGTCAAAATCTTTTAGTACCCAAGCGCAAGGTTTCTGAAATATATAATATAATATAATATAATATAATATAATATAATATAATATAATATAATATAATAATGTACCTTTAATAATATATTCTAAAAATATATTTTGTAAAATTTTAAAAATAATATAATATAATATAATATAATAATGCACCATTAATAATGCACCATTAATAATATACTAATTCAACAATTTTCCAATTTTTTTAAATATATATTCTAAAAAAACTTTTTTCATTTGATATTTCTAATATCATAATAGTACATCAAAGTGTTAATAGTAATATAATATAATATAATAATGCACCATTAATAATATATTCTAAAAATATATTTTGTAAAATTTTAAAAATAATCTAATAAAATATAATATAATATAATATAATACAATAATGCACCATTAATAATATATTCTAAAAAAATTTATTTTTCTAATTTTTTAAAAATGTGTATATATATTCTAAAAAACACCTTTTTCATTTGATATTTCTGATATCATAATAATAGCACATCAGTGTTAATTGTATTATATTATATTGTATTATATTATATTATATTATGGAAACTTTTTCATTCGATATATCTGCCTCTATAAGCATTTTAAATGCTTAAGTTTGAAGATGCAGTATGCATTTCCCCCAATGAGAGATCTAAACATGGAAATATTTTGCCCAGTAGAACTGTATAATTTATTTACTCAATCTGGCAACCACCACATGCTTTCTCCATTAAGAAAAAAAGTGCCAGGTTTTCTGAAAACACAGTTAACATGCATGTACATTAATGTTTAGCGATATCTAATGCGATTTTATGCTCAAAGAATGATCTAAAACAGCCAGTCTGCATTAATTCCAGATGTACTATAGCTTGTGTTGTTTTTTTTCAGCAATGAGCTGTCCTTCTAGACGATGAACTGTAATAAATTCAAATCCAAAACATGTATTCTCCACTAAATGACACACACATTTTACCTACTGTAGACTGCTGCAAATTACCATCTAACCTGCAAGCATACTGTTTGCATTTATGGATCATGAATAAATGCAAATGCATTGAAAATCTAGCCTTGGAAAAAAATCACAAGCATTTTCTAGGAAAAATATTACCTATTCACTAAATTTTAGTTTTATTTGACTAGTTTTCATAAATGTGGAATGTGTTAATATAAATAAGATACTCACCAGGGAAGTAGGGAGGGAAAAATAAACCACTTACAACTGTACTCATGTTTTTGTAATACATGATAAAAAATGACCTACCTTCTGAAGTATTTCAGGAAATTACAGCACAAATAGGTGCACTTAAGCATCATTTATTAGACTTTTGCAGAGTGTAATATTTTAACAACGTTAGCTCAACGAAACTCAAGCAGTTGTTTGCGCCACTGTAGAGTAGATCCAAGCCTGAATAAACCAACTCAGCCGTTGAACGGATGAGCAGCCGGAGTTCACCAAACTTTTTCTTTCCAATTAATTCCTGCCTTTATAGTACGAATGAATGCACGAGCGAAACGTTAATCAAATCTATCTTCAGCGGGATTAGCAAAGGGGGCGGAACAGCAGGCAGACAGCTTAATTAGGAGTTTTTGACTGGAGTTGAAGCTGCTACGCTCTTCAGCTTGCTGATAAGCTCACACACTCTGGCCTTTCAATAATTCTCATTGAGGTGAGAGTGTGTGTGTCTGTTCGGCTCAAAAGGCCTGATGATCTCCATAATGTGGATTTAGTGACGCTTCGGTTTGGAGACTCAAATGTATTTCACGCCGTCTGTGTGGTGCAATTTCAAAGCTGGTGGCATCTCAGCTGTCCATGTGAGGACAGAAAACAATTGCTCAGGCAAGAATAAGGAGGTGTGTGAGGCGGGCTCCGAGTTGGCGGCGAAATGTGACGTGTTTTCAGCCTCTTCCGTGGTTGAAATATTTTTAGAACAGGTGTACAAAAAAGCAGCCTGCAGCGGACTGATACACACTTGTCATCTCCTCTTACTTCCTGTCTTTCTTTTTCAGTTCTGGATGTAAGCCTCACTCCTACAGGCAAGGTGTTAAAGAAGCTCGGGGAAAACTTGGTGGTGGCATTGGAAAAGAACTCCTCTACTGAAGCAAAAGTGACATGGACTAAGGTAAGGGATTGCAGGGAATCTAACAGATCTGGGTTAGGTTCATTTAGTCATGCTAACTAACAAATCTTTCAATTTTGACAGAATAACCGTAAACTAGACAAACAGCCTGATTTCACTACGTTGACGTATAGTGACGCAGGCCTGTATGTGTGTGACGTGTCCATTGAGGGAATCAAACGCAGTTTGTCCTTTGAGCTTACTGTAGAAGGTAAGATATACAAGATTATACACACTATTAATATTTATTAATCATTTGCAATTGTAACATTTTGATTAATAGGGATGTAACGATGCACCCAGAGCTGGTTGAAAATCGATACAAATATTTGGCGATTCTAAACGGTTGAGGTCAAAAGTTTACATACACCTTGCAGAATCTGCAAAATGTTAATTATTTTTAACCAAATAAAGGGGATCATACAAAATGATTGCTTTTTGTATTCAGTACTGACCTGAAGAGAGAAAATAATAGTTGAATTTAGAAAAATTACCCTGTTCAAAAGTTTACATACACTTGATTCTTAATACTGTGTTGTTACCTGAAGCTGTGGTTTTTATTTTTTTTTATTTTATTGATAGCTGTTTATGAGTCCCTTGTTTGTCCTGAACAGTTAAACTGCCTGCTGTTCTTAAGAAAAATCCTTCAGGTCCCAGAAATTCTGTGGTTCTTCAGCATTTTAGTGTATTTGAACCCTTTCCAACAATTACTGTATGCTTTTGAGATCCATCTTTTCACACTGAGGACAACTGAGGGACTCATATGCAACTATTACACAAGGTTCAAACGCTCACTGATGCTTCAGAGGGAAACACAATGCATTAAGAGCCAAGGGGTGAAAACTTTTGACAGAATGATTGTGTACATTTTTCTTATTTTGTCTAAATATCATATTTTTTTCATTTAGTACTGCCCTTCAGCAGCTACAGAAGATACTTACATGTTTCCCAGAAGACAAAATAAGTAGAATTTACCCTGATATTCAAATTCCAAAAGCTTTTACCCTTTCTGGCTCATAATGCATTGTGTTTCAGATGTTATGCAGTGGTTGCCTCCAATTTTAATTGGAAAGAGCCCAAGCCAAGCCTTAGTTTGTTTATATGAAGATATTTCTTTTATTTGGGTTTTGTTTTAAAAATTCAATTTAGTTTTGTTATTTAGTTACAAAGAAATGTGCAGCATTTTGTCCAAACAATAATAAAAGGACACCTTTTCATGTTTAATTTATCTCAAATCTCATTGAAAAAACAAATTGTTGAGAAAATCGTACCGTGAATCATACCACATCAGTAATCTAATTGTTACATCCCTATTTATTAGTGTATGTATGTGTTAATATATACACACACATTTTATTATTTTTTATATTTATATCATATATATATATATATATATGTGTGTGTATGTATATGTGTGTGTGTACTTCAACATTTTATTATTTACTCTTTTTTTTTTCTAGACTGATATTTATATGAACATTTATATGTTAAAAATAAATGTGTGTGTGTGTGTATAGTAAAAATATTTAGCAAAATTAACCTATTTATAACATATGTTAGTTTATATATATATATATATATATATATATATATATATATATATATATATATATGAATATATATATATGAACCGTATGAAGCATAAATATGATATTTTCTCCAGGTGGTCCCAAAATTACAAGCCTGACAAAGCATCGCAGCAATGACGGCAAACACAAAGTCTTGATGTGTGAGGCGGAAGGTTCACCTAAACCTGATGTGCAGTGGAGTGTCAACGGAACTAATGTGAGTCACTGCCACTGTCAGACTGAATATAGATGTGAATCTCATCTGATCATGTTTTAGACATTACTGTCATCCCAAAAGAACCCTGCATCTTGTACATTTTTATGCAAGAAGGAAAGATGCCCAGATATTTCACTCGGTTCCAGTCTAGACGAGATGAAAGGTGCACAGGTGTTTGAAGTCGCAGGTTTCCGGCACCCACAAGGAAAGAGCCAACTTTCAATTTACGTTAAAAAGGGAACAGTTGTCCTGGGACAGAAATGTCTGGAATCACACACAAAGAATTATTATTCGTCCCGTGTTCCACAGACTGACGGCTCTGGTATTTGGTTGCGAGCGACTTTGCCTTTGTTTCTAGCTTTTCTGTTTTGACAAGAAACGGATTTCCACAGAGGCACGTCTCGCCGCCCTCCCAAACAGCTCTGAGCCCGTGATCACTCTCCTTGAGTTTGCCTCACTACAGCCAGGACATGAAAACAGGACAATGAGGACAAGGATGCCAAAACAGGACACCAAAAAATAGCCTGTGTTTGCTACCCCAGATATCCCAGACCTAGGTGTGTCCCAGGAGTCACAGTGTTTGGGTTTGATACAGAGCAGTCTGACCGGCACTCGTCTTTCTCTTTCACCGTCACAGTACCACAGGCTCACTGGGATGCAAACATTCACGCAGTTAGCTCTTGTCTGCTTCTCAGTGTCTGGCCTGGTCTCGGTGGATGCATTTTAAATAAAAATGAGTGTAGATTTGGTGTTTTGTGTTGGGCTATATCCAGCAGGGCTATAAAGTCACACCCTATGTGTACAGTACGTACTTTGCCTCCTGTAAAAACCAAGACATGCAAGTTAGCCTTTTTAGTGAGACTTATAATCTAAGGCATTTTCCATTTCATTTAAATAATCTGTTATATAATAAAAGTAAATAAAGTTTTTGAACATAAATGTGTATTAATAATAGTGGTGGGCCGTTATCGGCGTTAACGTGCTGCGTTAACGTGAGACTCTTATCGGGCGATAAAAAAAATATCGCCGTTAATCTATTCTCAAAGTTGGGTTGGGAGCTGGGTCTAAACTACGCAAGACATGATGACTTTCACTTTGATATTTGAGCGCGGATGACGTATATCTAGTCGAATTGCACTGTAGGGGGCGAGAACGAGTCTTCAACTTCTGTGAAATTACCACATCAAATGAGACGTGTTGACATGGATGCAGCTATGAAGCCGCTTCAGGGCAGGTGCGTTGCTAGACCCTTTTTACTGGGGCACGTGCCCCAGTGAAAATCTGCTGTGCCCCAGTAAAATCTCACATTTGAGTTATAATTTACTTTGATAAACCCGAAATAAAGACATTAAACTATATGCAACAACTGAATTGACGCTTCTTAAAGCAACGCAGTTTAATGGAAGACTGTGCACGCAGAAATCCAGAAGTACTTGGTTACACAAGTTTGTATAGGTAATTATGTTGTAAATGCAATTGTCAAGCAGTTTGTGATGCATTTTGGAAACAGGAGATGAGTGCCTGATCTAATGCGCCACCTGGCCCGTTCTCGAAGACTTACTTTTAGTCATTATTTGGGTAGCACACATATTCTGAATGCCTTCAGCAGAATTCAAATTAGCCATTTTAATCTAGATTAATCTAGATTAATTCCAAGATTTAATCTAGATTAAAAAAAAATAATCTATGCCCACCCCTAATTAATAATAATAAATTTGTCCTTATATGAAATAAATAACAAATTAAATGATTTACAATTAATTTGCACTTAAAGTCTTAAAGAGGTCATATGTTTTTTTTAAAAGTGTCCTGTGTTGGAGTGCCCTACAACAGGTTTAAATGCATCTAAGGTCAGAAAACATTCTAATTTTCTCACAGAGTCAGATTTCGAAACGATTCGTTCTAACCAGCTTTGAGTGTAATGTCTGTAAATCCCTCTTCCATAAACCTACGCTTCTCTGATTGGTCAGCTGGCTAAGCCTGTTGTGATTGGCACAGAGAGGAGTACTTGAGCAAGTTAGCGAGCGCTACCATCTGTGTTGCCAAGTCCGCGGTTGTTTTTGATGTTGCGGGTTGAAGCGACGTTAAGAACGTTATATTTAGCCCCTGGAATACAAATTTACCAGAGGAATCCCAACAAAAAGCATGTATTTTACATCCCAGAACCTGTTTTTTAAGGGGGGACTCCCTTTGAAATTCGATTGGACTAGTTTTGAGTAGCAATTGGGCAGGGGGTTTTTTTTGTGAAAACCTGGCAACCCTAAGCACCTTTACATAGAACAATAATATAGTGCTCCAATCTGTTCTTAAAATAATGACATAAAAACATTTTGTTTAACACTTATGCAAGCAAATCGTGCCCACAGCTAAAGTTTAGCTGCTAAACTGTAAACACTTCACAAAACAATAATGGTGGTTACATCCGATTGCTAACCTGACTAACTGATGAAACAACACAGTTTCTAAACCAAAATATAATTAATACGACACGTTCTTAGGTAATAGTGGGTTCACAGCAAATTATCAAAACTGTTTCAGTAAGACAGTAATATCGTTGCTTACTTGGAAACCTAAAGCTAGGTATACATCACATTTTAGCACAATAGATATTTTGAGCACTCACTTGAAAATGTAAACAATGTATCAATCGTACTTACAGGTTGTGGTTCGGAGGCTCTTGTTAGTCCAAATAAGGAAGATTAGAAGCCAAAGAAGACGAAAGCCAAGATTAGAGTAGCGGTCCTTAGTAAAATGAGAGCACACAACAAAGGGTTCTAATTGCATCGCTGTGGTATCTGGAAAAAAAATAATTTTAACCATTTATTCTTCACATCCATCATCTTTCAGCAATGAAAACAAACAAACTTGCTTTTACAGAGCAGAACGCAGCGTCTTCTCGACATGATGTAAACACACTAACTAGCAGAAGTGTTTGTGGGCAGATTATACTAATATGTTACCCAGTGACAGGCAGAAGATTAGAAAATATGATTTATTAAGGCGATTCGGAGTCTTCTGGGAGACAATATCTTTATAATGCACTTGTTTGGTTAACAACTTTGCAGACTGTTTAAAGGATAGGTACGGAACTGCAAAAGAGATATTTTTCTAAACCCACATGACCTGCTCTTTAATAGCTGCTTATTTCTGGCATATTTTGCTGTGTGATCCTGTGGATGCAGTGCTGGTATCAGTAGCTAACTCACACTGCGCTCTGTGAGGGGTTCAGCGCTCAATGTCTGCCTTAATGACATGGATATTGAAGTGTGTTTGTGATGGAGACTCATTTAGTGGCTGTGTGATTACTGACACACGCTTTGTGTGTGTGTTTTCTGTGAGACTTTCCATTAGCGCTGGGTGTGGTACCGACTATATGATAATAAATGAGCTGAGGATCATTAGCGCCCTCTAGTGGTGAGGTGTATTGAACAGCGCCGCAAGCAAAGAGCTCCGATAATGAAACCAACTTTGTTTTTGCTGACACTTGCGTATTTGTTTATATATATATATAACCATATATATATAACCATATATATATATATATATATATATATATAAAATAAAGACGTTAATATTTATGATTATAAAAAGTAATAAGACTACTTCTGTTGTCCTGCAGGATGAAACGTCATATATCAACGGGAAAGCCACATACAAACTGACCGTGGTGCCCAGTAAGAACCTCACCGTCAGTTGCCAAGTGACTAATAAACTCGGATATGACACGAGGGAGATCAGCGTGTTTTCTCGTAAGTACTAAACGCGCTGAAGGGGGTTCCTGCTGTGAGGACCGCTTACTAACCACTCAATCGACCCCTTTTAAAAAGGCTCATATTATAGGGCTGTCAAGAACGTATTTAGATTAAAAAGAACCATTAGCCTACACAGATCAGACGCAAACACTGAGATTTCTCGTTTATCTGAACGGAAATATGTGAAACATACTATATAGTTTTGCTATAATGATATATAATTAGCATCCATTGCTCTTTCTTTCTTATTTTATATTTAAATGTCACGAACAAAACTAGTTTGACAGCCCTGATAAATAAATGCCATATCTAACATCTCTTATTTGCATGTGAGGAGATTGGTGAAAGCTAGCATGTTTCACACAGTTTTGCTTGATGCACCATTCAAATGCAGGGTGATTTAGTGGCCTTTTACAGTTGAGGTCAAAAGTTTACACCCCCCTCTCATAATCTGCAAAATGTTAATTATTTTACCAAAATAAGAGGGATTACACAAAATGCGTGTTATTGTTTATTTAGTAATGACTTGAATAAGATATGTCACATAAAAAGATGTTTACATATAGTCCACAAGAGAAAATAATAGATTAATTTATAAAAATGACCCAGTTCAAAAGAATCCCTTGATTCTTAATACAGTGTTGTTACCTGAAAATCATCCACAGCAGTGTTTTTTTGTTTAGTGATAGTTGTTTGAGGCCCGTTTGCCCACTGTTCCCACAAATTCTTTGGTTTTTCAGCCTTTGTGTGTATTTGAACCCTTTCCAACAATGACTGTATGTATGATTTTGAGATCCATCGTTTCACACTGAGGACAACTGAGGGACTCGTATGCACTTATT
>NC_133383.1:17991699-18079667 GCF_049309525.1 Garra rufa
TGAGCCACACCCGAAATCAACGAACCAGAGTCAAACCCACCTGAGGGACACAACACAGTGCATTATACTAACCAAAAACTGGCCTCTGAGACTTCAACCACATAAAACAATGTATACTTAAGTCTCTGATGCTACAAACACACACACAAAACTCCCACAACCACACTAAAATATGATTATACAGAAAGTGAAAATGACAGATGAGAGATGGTGTATGTGGATGTGTGTATAAATATGCATTCTCTCACCATGCTCTGGAGGTTTATGTTTCTTTATGTCTGTTGAGAGATCTGACGAGCCATTTTCTAAAGCCCTTTATAGAGAGAAAACACATCTTAATGTGGGCGGCACAATAAAAAAAAAAAAACAGTCATTTGTTCCACTATCGTGTGTGTTTGTTTACCTGTTGGGGATGCGGAAGGGGATGCAGACGGGTGGCTGTGAGATGCAAACGGGATGTGATGAGGGAATCTGATACTCGTCCTCCACTCTGTCCGTCAGACTTCGGTGGCTTGTGAAGGGGTTGGTGTGTCTGTAGATGACAAAAAAATAATTTTACAACACAGAATCAAAACATGCAATCCCCTGATGCTTTAGGCATCAGACCGGCCACAAACTGGGTTCTCAGACCACAGTGACAGCATTTAGTCCTACACAGCATGATGCTATGCGGTTGGTAACAGGTTCAGAGTGTTTTTAGCATGTTGTTATGGGGGTTGGTAAGTGTTTTTAAACTCAATAGTATTCTAGTCTTTATATATTCAGTGCAAGTCTGTGGGAATTTGTCACCCGTTTTATCGTAAATCTAATCGCTAAGAAAAGTAAAAGCAGCCCTTTCTTCAACAACAGCATGATTTGAGACATTATTCATGTTTGTTGCATGGAAAACTTGAAAGATACTTGAACAACTCCCAAGTCCAAATATGAATTACCACATTAGCAAATACTCAAACCGCTTCATGTGCTCCCAAATTACAGCAAAGTGTGGAATAACCACATGTAAATATTTACACAGATGACAGCATTGTAACTGACGCTGCAGCACTCTTAGAAAAAAAACTCTTTGACGGCAGATTTGGACGATGTTCTCTGCCTTCATGCTGACTCACTGAAATGAGCACTCTGCAGTGTGTGAGCTGGTCGCTGTGAGATTAGCCAGTTTAATCACGTAATGCTCTAAGAATCACAGGCTGGGCTGAAGTAGGCAAAGACAGCCAATATTTAAGCAGGTCGGCACCTACAGGGGGTAGAAAGGTTAACTAGCTCTGGCTGGGATACTACAGGCCGTTTTCCAGCCAAGTCTGCTTGCTGCTAAGGCTGCTACCGTGATACACCATTAGAGGGCACTTTAGACATTTCTAGTCTGTGTGACGATGAAGAGATTCATTAAACATCCTTTTCAAGTATTTCGAAGTGCTCCTTTTTTCCAAGACATCAAGAGAGTGTTTATAGATGTACATTTGCCAAGTCTTTAAAGAGAAGCCAACCAAAGCAGTGTGAAAACACCTATAAGAGAGAGAGATGACAGGTTCACATGTTTTGCTTTCTTTGAGTAGGTGGAAAGTGCTCTCAGCAGTTCCAAGACGTTGGTGTGTTTGTGTTTCTGTACAGCAAACGTATGCTGGTAAGTGTGATGCTCATCACAAAGAACCCAGTGTGCCCCGAAGCCAGCAGAAAAGCCTTACTATACTTACAAACAATACAATGAGCTCAGCCTCTATAAACACATCACTGACTACTGACGCAGCTCTAAGGACAGATACACCACAACACTATTCTTCTGTGCTCTAAACAACAACCACTGTGGTTTCCAGAGCCTCTAGGTTTCATTTGTCAAGGCGGTGACAGAAACACAGTTTTTCTTGTAGCAGGAACTGCTGAGGAGAGAGCACAACAGTCTTGCATGAATGAAGCCATTAACATTGCCAACCAAACCAACGACTAGGGTTAGGGAGCTATGGGTGATGGGGCATTGCTAAGAGTTTGCTTAGGTGTTTAGAGTGTTTCTAGAACACTTTACCAACCGTATATCTCAACATAGCCCTAACTTACAGACACTTTTTAGGTACTATATAGTGCTGGGCAATGATTAATCACGATTAATCACATCCAAAATAAAAGTTTTTGTGTACATAATATAGTGTGTGTACTGTGTATATTTATTATGTATATGTAAACACACACACACACACACACACACACACACACACAAATGCATGCATATATTTAAGAAAAATATGTTATGTTTACATATTAAATATATTATATACAATTATAAATACATGTAAATATTTTCAAAATATACACTGTATGTGTGTGTCTTTATGTACACATAATAAAATTAAACAGTACACACTCATATAAACAAAAAAATTTATTTTGGATGCGATTAATCGCAATTAATCATTTTCTAGCACTAATAGATTAGCAACATACTAAAAACTACTCAGAAAACTATTCTTAAAGCTGCTATACTAATGGTACACCGTTACTGAGACACTCACTTGACGATTAATCAAATAGTAATCGAAACCAAAATTCAAAACCTATAAACGACGTAATTTCGCATGTCAATTATTTAGTTTTGTAAATCCTGTTAATACTTTCCTATTAAAAACATACTACCGTGTGTACAGTCGGCGCTATATGGACGTGTATGACTGTTGTGCTCACACGTTTAAGATGCCACTGACACATGTAGCACCACTCATCAATGTCAGTTTCCAAAACAGTGGACCAATCAGAAGACTATGGAGGCGGGGCAAGCGTTGCAGGCTTTTGTTTACAGTAACAGGTTTGTATGGCAACGTTTGTATTTGACGCAAAGTCGTGTTTTGTGTGAATGGCCAGTGAGAACCTAGAGTAAATACTCGCACATATAGAGTGACAGGACAAGATCGCTGAGAGGATCTATAACTATCAGGGCATTAAGAAAAAGTTAATCAAGATTTTAATTTTATGTCATATCATCCAGCCCTACACTCCACCAATCGTATAGCAAAATACAAAATACAGCACAAGCTAAGTGGTGAAGTTCACTATGTTAACCACTTCTTTCTAAATTATAATAATTACAACCAAAATCCAACACTCTGAGTGCAACATAAAAGACCGAAAGAGCTTAAGTGTTTGTGACAGAAAAGGAAATATGGCTTGCTGCTTGGAGTGTAACCTCTCATAGGCTGGTTCTGCTTAATTCCCTCAAAAGCCCCACAGGAAGTCCATCGCTGCTGGATCTATGTGTGTGTGTGGATGCCTTTATGTTTGTTTAAAGAGCACATGCTCTCCGGATCCTGGTGCTCTTGCATAATTGGTGCACATGTGTCCAAACATTGATGTCTGTATATGTGTGTGCTGTTCTGACAGAGCTCTAGAGATATACAGGATGCAGCCTGTGCACATGATCCCTGGATCACATTAAGACATTCATTAAATCCACATGATCTTTTTGTCTCTTCACCACAAAATCATTTGCAAGAAAGCAATAATTCAGTCACGGAACATCACAAAAACAGATCAATGAGCAAAGCAGGAAAAGATGCTCTGGATCAGCGTCAAGAGATCAGCAAGTCCACAGATAAACACAGTGCTTGAGAGCAACAAACAGGTGATCTGTAATCATTTGAACATGATATGAGTTAGCTGGGCAGAGTAAACACTGTTGTTTGTTTGGTGAGGCTACCTTCAAAATAAAGTAAGACAGATTCAGCTGCTTTACAGTGATTATGATCAACATGCACACAAAGAATAAGAGCTGCAGCAGGGCTCCGGGGATGGGAGTGGCACCTGTGTTTGTGTGTGTGTGTCACTTACCTCTGGTTGTGGTCCACAAGGGGAGGGGAGTGACGCAGAGGGGGGACGTCATACTCATCACCAGGTAACAGACCGTTGATGAAAGACTGCAGAGAAATACATGCACACAAACACACAATGTTAAAAACAAACACAGCCAAGTCATTTTTGTTAACACATTTTTAGATTTAGTGATTAACAAGCAACCAGTCATATGGAAAATATCCATATGGGACGAATACAGATGGATGGATGGATGGATGGATGGATGGATGGATGGATGGATGGATGGATGGATGGATGGATGGATGGATGGATGGATGGATGGATGGATGGATGGATGGATGGATGGATGGATGGATGGATGGATGGATGGATGGATGGATGGATGGATGGATGGATGGATGGATGGATGGATGGATGGATGGATGGATGGATGGATGGATAAAATAATGAAGGGTGCATTTATAGACAAATGGATATATAGCTGATGGATAGAGATAGAAGGATGAATGGCAAGATAGAAGGATGGATAAATAGATGGACAGAAAGATGAAAGGATGGACTGATCATGGATAGACAGACCGACGGACGGATGAATGGACTGGAGAGACAGATCACAGAAAAACAGATGGACAGACAGATTGATGGAAATACAGAACAAAAGATGGATGGACGGATAGATGAATGGATGGAAATACAGAACAATGGATTGATGGATGGACAGATAGATTGATGGAAATACAGAACAAAAGATGGATGGACGGATAGATGAATGGATGGAAATACAGAACAATGGATGGATGGATGGAAATACAGAACAATGGATGGATGGACAGATGGATGGATGGAAATACAGAACAATGGATGGATGGACGGATGGATGGATGGAAATACAGAACGATGGATGGATGGATGGATGGATGAATAGATAGATGGACGGACTGATAAAAAATAGAATGGATGGATGGATGATGGATGGATAGAGGGATATAGAGGGATGAATGGGAAGATGGAAGGATGAATGGATTGATGGAGTGGAAAGACAGACAGATTAATAATGAACAGGCGGATGGAAATATGAACAAATAGACTGAACGAAGATAGATTGAAGGATGGCTAAATAAGACCGACAGATTATAGTAAAATGGATTTACAGAAATACAAAATGAAACATGGATGGATGGATGGATGGCAAGACGGAAAGGACGAATAAACAGATAGATGGATGGACAAAAAAGATAAAAAGAATGAAAGGTGCATACATAGATGGAAGGATGTATGGACAATGAATAGAGATAGATGAATGGCAAGAGAAGGATGAATGAACAGATGGATGGACAGAAAAATAAATGAATAGACTGTTTATATAAAGATGGATTGATGGATGGATGATTAATTTTAGATCTGAAACAAATTAATATTGTATATATGTAATAAATATTCTATATACTGGTCAGTCCTAATATATAGATTAAAGAAAAAGAGAATGGAGAAGGATCTTCTAGACCTCCATCATGGAGCTCTAGAAGCTTCTGATGTCTGAATCGGTTTGTTTCACAGATCAAGAGCAGCATGTGATACTGCACACTAGCTGTGGCCTGCAGGCAGTGGGCTGAACAGAGCTGTGTGGGCTTGTGACGGAAGAACAGGGGCCAAACTCTCTGTGCCCACACTGTGACACTAAATTAATCCATATAGTGACATGCCAACCCAGGACAGAGACAGAGACAGAGAGAGAGAGACAGAGAGAGAGAGACAGAGAGAGAGAGAGAGAGAGAGAGAGAGAGAGAGAGAGAGAGAGAGAGAGAGAGAGAGAGAGAATTTTACAGTCAATTGGTGGTTATATATATAATTGCATGTTGCAAACCTTAGTAGAACAAAAAGATCCACATGTGCTTCAAACAAACCAGAACATCTCAGAGACGTTCTTTAGTTTCCAAGAGGGCTTTAATGAGAGACCCGCTACAGTTTTGCAACCAAATATTTAACTCTCTCCAATCCCCTCTTGCAGTGAATGCTTATTTATAGCATAATCTATAAACTCTCAGTGTGCCACGAATATGTCTGTGTAGTTTGCATTTTGGTGCATTAACCCAGATATATGCAAAAACACATGGTAGGGTGGGAGGGCAACTGCTGTAATCATGAAAGGCACTGAATGCTTTTTAAATACCTTTTTTAATGCCAGGGCCAGAAGCGCTACACAGACGAATTTCACAGCCTCGCTTTACTGCGAATATCGTCACTGTTGCTTAGTAACAGCCATGAGCAAAAAGTGAATATTTACAGCTTAAAATAGGCATGCAAGTGCTTGTGAATGAGTACAGAAGGTTCTAGGTGATTTCAAAGCACAATGTCCGGTCATTTTTCTGCTCTTATCTCATGTTCTTGACTCGGCTTATCAAAGAAGGACATTCCAGCTCTAATATAAAGTGTCGCTCTCCAAAACGAGCGTGTGAACGTGATCCGCATGATATGGAAGGAATGTGTGTGCGTTCCTAACCTTACTACACTCTGACTGAGGGTTCAGTCTGTGGCTGGTCCGGTTTAACCCCAAGTCTGCGCCGGAGCAGCTGAGGGGTCTCCCGTTGATGTGCGCAGGGGCGGCGTGGGCGAGTTTGGGGGAGCGGTCTGCAGCAGACGTCCTGCAGTCTGATAAAGCAGTGCTGTCTTTAGGGCTCCAGGCCTCCAGGGGAGCTCTGGGGTCCCTGGGAAGGCCAGACGAAGGGGTGACGAGCCAGGCGGCCCGGCCGTCTTGAGGGATATGAAGTGGGCGTTCTGGTGGAGGTGGGGGAGGGGGGTCTCTCTGTGGAGGTGGAGGGGCAGGAAGGGGCTTGTCCTGTTTTCTGGACATGCCTGGAGATGACTGCAAAGAGAAAAGAGACATTTGAAACTTGTGGAAATGAAATAGAGAAAAATCTAAAAATGCATCGTGATCTAAAATCAAAAGATACCTTGGGTGAGCCTGTGGGACTAGGAGCAGGAGAGCGGATGAGATCAAGGCGGGGCGGTACAGGCGGAATGTTCAAGTGTGGACCCATGTGATCTGCAGCGGTTTTCCGGCGTTCACACACAGGGGATGAGTTCGGAGACATTATCGGCGAGTTCTGGATCTCCATGGACTACGCAAAGAAAAAGAGAAACACTGATGATGATTTTTCCTATTCACCTTTTTCCTAAACATAGAAGTCTCATCCGCCTTATAACAGAAAGATGCTTTACATTTCAGGTCTCTGGTGTTTCTATTCAAATTAACACAGCTTAACCCTGCGCACATTTTTATATTTAGTTTTAACTGAGAAAGTTTTTAGAAAGTTTCAGTTTAATTAATTCAGTCAACCTTTTTACCCCATTTTAACATGGAATTCTATGGAGACTGGAAAACGAGAGCATCTTAACAGAAGTTAGAATCCATCATGGTGGCGTTCATCGGTTACTCAGGAAAAAGGTGGATATTTAGTAAGGTTTGGTCATATCTGTAAGTTTCAAATTTGGTTTTCTGAGCAATAAACTGACCAAAAATTTTCCCTTAGACTTACACTGAACTTGAGACTTTGGGAAAATCAGTAATAAATCATCTAGAACTGTGGTTCTCTTCCTTTTTGACTCCAAGGCCCTCAATTGTCAAACATCACATTCAAAAGGTATTTCTGGTAGTTCTGCTGCAATAAAAAAGCTGCTCAATTAAAAAAAAAAGTATTACTGAAACTAGTAGTAAAAGTTCATATGGGTCAAAGACATTACGATGTTCACGTCAAAAGAAATTTACAAAAGTGATATTAAGTCCATAGAATGCACATTAAATGAAAGTAAAGTGTCTACTTTTGAGGTTTAAAATAAGTTTTTGGAGAATAAAATGTTAAAATTTGGTTGAAATAATGTTACATTGTCATTCAGCGTAACAATATTTATGTCAAAATTCAAACAACATGCTTATTCAGACTTGTACATATTAAAATATCTAAAAGAATAAGGGAGCATATTACATTTTATTGTTTTCTTACTGACAAATGGGCAAAACCTAGGATAGTGGCAAATTTTAAAAATGTAGAATTACAACTAATTAGTATTTGGGGTGAAAGTAATTTGTCTTTTAATATGTCATAATTGATTTTTGTCGTAAATATGCCTGACTAGATTGTTACACTAAATGACATTTTAGTGGGTGTATGGTAAAAAATGTATGGCATTTATTTTTTGCTAAAAAAAAATAAAAGAAAAATTCAATTAAATGAAACAGAAAACTTAATATTTTTTTGAAAAAAAAAAACAAAACAATTTAAAGCAGTATTACACATTGTTTTTATGCTTAAACATTTTTTCGTCTTTGACCCCTATATTAATTAAAAAACAAATCTAATTAAAAAATAATATTAAAATTAGGGCTGTCAATCGATTAAAATTTTTAATCGCGATTAATCGCATGGTTGTCTTGAGTTAACTCGCGATTAATCGCACATTTTTATCTGTTCTAAATGTACCTTAAATTAACACTTTTTAAAGTTTTTAATTGGCATGGATGATTTTAAGCAAATATGTGTTTATTATCAGTGAAACCATACTTGACATAGAGCATGAAGACTAACTTGTTTCAAATGTCATAGATGTTTTTTAAATAACTTGTTCATGTCTATTAGACACGTGAAAAAAAGAACATAGAAACACCAGGTTCCCATTACTTCTCTTTCTTTGCACTGAGCAATTTACTTACACAAGCCTGTTTATATTATTTGCAGGACAGGGCAGCTCACTTCTTCTGAACATGCAAAATCTACATTTATTATTACATTTGTTTGCCTCTAGGTGCCCACATACTGTCATTTGATGCAGCCAAGTTCTCAACAGAACTGTTTCCATTGTTTTGATGTAATATTTCTGTTATCAGACAACCAAAGTAATATGAAATAATAACTGAAAAAAAAATCCTGAATTATGATCATGATTCAATCACTGAAAAGAATCATTTACCGGCATCTGGACATAAGTCACTATTCCCTGCATTATTATCGTTGTTTTTAACTTCCTGTTTGAATGCCTTCAGGATCCTTTGACTTTTTAGGAGTTTAGCCATTTAAAGTTATGTGATCCCAAAAACCTGCTTCTTTTATGTTTTAATGTATTGTTTTGGTTATAATGTACTGATTGGAGAGCCTGGTCTCATGCAAATGTGCACTAGCACGACTTTCTGTTTCTATTTGGCGTGCTATTAACAAGCTGAAATTAACTTTGGCGTGCATATGATATGCAATTATGCATGTGTTTGACGTGCATTTAATACGCCGTTTTCGCGTGCATACTTGTACTGTATGTGGCTTTACGCATCAACCCCACAGCAACAATCCTAACGTAGCCCGACTCCGCTTGCATTCATTAAATATGGCAGAAGTGCCGGTGTACGCAAAAGGATAAAATACAGAAGTACCTGCGTACCGGCCCACTTCAAGCACTGGAATGAACATAACATCTGTTTTAACCGAAAGCGCTGCTCCACTGCCGCTCGCTGAACAGAGCAGACGCAGATATGAAGAGAGGGAGGTGCGCGCGCATTCACTGGGAGACCTCACGCACGTTCAGCAAAACCGAAGAGCCTCAGAAACTATATTGGGTTTGTCCAATTATGTGTTTATGTATTGTTGCTAGACACTTTTCGCTACTAGGTTGGCAGCACTGCATCCATTTCTTTAACTATGGGCTAGGTAGTGGGTCAAACAGAAATGCGCGCTGCGTTAATCGCGCGTTAATAAAATTAGTGCCGTTAAAATGAATTTGCGTTACCGCACGATTAACGCGTTAATTTTGACAGCCCTAATTAAAATAAAAAAAAATTTGAATTTAAAATATTTTTTTTACTCACAAACAGTTATTTATACCTATTCTTATGAACTTATATTAATTACAGAAATGTCCATGACTTTTTAATCTTATATTAAAAGATTTTATTTTCTAAAAACACTTTTCCTCATATATACAAATTTATTTTCCAAACCGATGTTTTTGAGAGAACAAATTAAAATAAAATAAAAATATTTGCATCTGATTTACCTTATTTTAAAGCTTATTTTGTCTTATTTTAAATAATTTTTAAGAACCCAAAAATGAAAATTCTGTCATTAATTAACTCACCCTCATGTCATTCCAAACCTATAAAACCGAAATCCAATAGCTTCCTGACCCTGCATAGACAGCTGCACAATTACCACGTTCAAGGCCCAGAAAAGTTAGGACTTTGTTAAAATAGTCCATGTGACATCAGTGGTTCAACCACAATTTTTGGAAGCTACGAGAAAACAAAAATAACAAATTATTCAACTTTTTCTTTTTTAGGGTCAGTCTCTGTTTCCATTCACAAGAGTACCATGACTGGGCCTTAAACGTGTCAGTTGCGTTGCTGTCTATGCACATTAATTTGTGTTTTGAAGTTGAACAAAACTCTTACAGGTTTGGAACGACATGAGGGCGTGTAATTAATAACAGAATTTTCATTTTTGGATGAGCTATTCTTTTAAAGCCCCTTAGTTTGCTGATGCCTCCAAAAGGTTCTGGTCCCTCGGTTGAGAACCACGGGTCTTTAATCAACCTAGCAACCACCAAAAACACTAGCAACCAGATAAAAACACTCAAATCACCCTAACAACCACATAGCAACAGCTAGTTAGGATGTTGTCTTCCACAACATCCTAAAATCATGTTTCACACAATGTTTTCCCAGAAAATGTAAAATCTAGTTAAATCGGCGGAGTACAGAAACACTCATTGTTGCACAGGTCTTGGTCTTGATTAAGATAAAATGCTTATAACAACAAGACAACGAAAAGAACAATGACACACTCATTATTACCCATCATCATAATTGCGTACAAAGTTATCCTAATGGCCTGTTACCTCCAGGAATTGCTTTGGGCAGGTTAGGGTATTCAACTTCCTAATCAACTAATAGCCTCATTAGCATATCCATGAACAGAGCAATTGCAGCTGGCCAGCTTTTGTGGTGTAGAAAAATATTTATAGAGCGGAGAAAGAGCCGCTAATTAAATTTTCTAAGAAACGATACAGGAAATGAAAGGTGAATAATGCGCACTTTGTCCACTACTCATAGTACAAACTAGTTCTCGCTCACTAGGAGGCCAATATCCTCTACAAGTTCTTTTGCAAGGGCATTATGGGGAGAGGAAAAACTAATATCTCGCATTTCTATTTAAAAAGCGTTCCTGCCAGAAGGTGCCCTCTATTGCTCTCCGAGCTCTACCATTTAATGAATCTACTCAGCGGAGCTGCGGAGGTTGTGTCCTCGTGAGGCAGGTTCCGACAGGTTTCTTTTTCTAATAAAAGAGACTGACATTTATGCTGGTGGAGAGCGGGAGGCTTTTGCACCTATATAAAAGCAGGATATAGGCCTCTTTGAAGTCCAGTGAAGAATGAGATTGAAACGGATAGGGGAAAAAAGGAGACTGGTCGTGGAATGACATGATGAATGAAATCTTATCTACTGAGCAGGTTTGGGCAGAAACAAACTTCTGCATACTTGTAAACCTATGATAACAAACCTACAGACCTATGATAAAGTCAACACAAAATGCATTTGCAAGCAGTTTTGCTTACATTAAGCGACATTCCAGAGTGAAACAAAACAAAAAAGTAGGTCTGAAGTTAATTGCTCACAGTACGTCCATAAACACTACCAGTCAAAAGTATTTGAACAGTAAGATTTTTAATGTTTTTTTTTAAGAATTCTCTTCTGCTCACCAAGCGTGCATTGATTTGATTCAAAATACAGCAAAAGCAGTAATACTGTGAAATATTTGTACTATTTAAAAGAACTGCTTTCTATTTGAATACATTTTAAAATGTAATTTATTCCTGTGATCAAAGCTAAATTTGTAGCATCATTACTCCAGTCTTCAGTGTCACACGATCCTTCAGAAATCATTCTAATACGCTGATTTGCTGTTAATTTTTTTCAGTATTATTTGATTAATGGGAAGATCCAAAGATCAACATTTATCTAAAATAAAAAGCTTTAGTAACATTATACACTATACCATTCAAAAGCTTAGAGTCCATTTTGGGGGGGGGGGGGGGATGATAGAAATTAATACTTTTATTTAGCAAGGATGCTTTAAATTAATCAAAAGTGTTGATAATAACACTTTTGAAAAAAATTCTACTCAGCTGTTTTCAACATAATTAGAATATTAGAATGATTTCTTAAGGATCATGTGACTGATGAGTAAGGATGCTAAAAATTCAGCTTTGAAATCACTGTAATAAATTACATTTTAACATGTATTCAAATAAAAAAAGTTATTTAAAATAGTAAAAGTATTTCAAAATTTTACTTTTTTTGCTGTACTTTGGATCAAATAAATGCAGGCTTGGTGAGCAGAAGAAACTAATTTAAAAACCTTAAAAATCTTACTGTTCAAAAACTTTTGAATGATAGTGTAATTAATATTAATATGGCACCATTAATATTGCATACCATCCAAACGTTTGGGGTCAGAAAGAAATACTACTTTTAATCATGTGACACTAAAGACTGGAATAATGATGCTAAAAATGCAGCTTTACCATCACAGAAATAACATTTAAAATTTTACATATTAATGTAAACTGTAATAATATTATAGTTTTACTGTATTTTAATCAAATGAATGCAGCAATGAGCATAATAGATTTATTAAAACCATAATTAAAAGTAAGTAAATAGGTTTTTAAAATGATAATAGAAATTTAATGGATATTTTTTTACCTTCTTGATATGGTCTATAACCAGTGATTCCTCTCTGTCATCGTCATCATCCAGATCCATCATGGGGGAGCTGAAGTGGTCCAGGAGGAAGAACTTGGCCCCTTCGTTGCGTGGGTCAAACGGATCAACAATGATGGGCTCGGTGCCTTTGATCTCACAGCGACAGAATGGGCAACCCTGACCATCGGAATCCTGTGGAAAAGAGTCAAGGACACACTGAATGAACTTTCAAACACTAGCGCACACACTCATAAAACACACAAACACTTGTAGAAGTCCAGAACGCCGCCTCTCACTTAGAACAGACACGAGCACACGCACACAGCGTAGTATCTCCGGTAAACTCGACCCCAACGGTTCTGAGCTGCTTATTTGTATAGCGCTGTAAACACTGACAGACTGTTGTGGAAATATGCCTCGGCCATGAGGAAGCTCTTTACTGGCAGGATCTGAAGAGCCATGCTTGATTGCAAACAGCTGGAACGCACATGCTACCCCCTCAAGCCGGGTACCGAATTTCTCTTTTTGGGATTCAGGAAACAGCAGAGTAAGACAGACACCACACGCAGGCAGGCGAGTTCGGCATGTCGCGCGGCTCCGTACGGCCTGGAGACAGCTTACACATGGCAAACTGAAAAACAATCATCTTTCATTTCCTCCATTAAACTCGGAGAATCAAAGTGTGTCGATATTTACAAGAACAAAAGATGATCATGGCCGCCATCTGGTTGAGGGGTCGCCGAAAAGACATCAAAGCGTCTTTTGAAACCTAATCCTAATTAAAGCCCTTAAACAGGGAAAAAGAAACACACCCAAACTGACTCGACATAAAACAAGGCCATTAAAAACGAAAGGGGAGTGAGATTTCTAAGGAATTCACTACTGTGTGTGTTCGTAACTTACCACAAAAATAGCAATGAATATTAATGCCCCTGCCAGCTAGGAGGTGAGATGACACTTCTCTAGGCTCTCAACTGGCTCAATAGTTTATTTAACGCTTAGGTCCCTTTTATAGGCAGGTGATATAGGTTAAAAGAGAAGCCACTTCGGCTGTTATAAAAACTGTGAGGGTGAGCAATATCAGCGGGGATTTGAAAAAGCCACACAGCACTAATATTATGTCTCTTGTTGTCCAAAATATGAACTCAGCTGAGGCCTTTTAGATGCTATTTTAAATTTAGTGTTGTGATAATGCATGTTGTGACAATTCCGCAATGAAACGGAGATGACACCCTTCTTCACATCTCACACTTAAATGTGACACAAACACTTGCATCTAAACCTAAAGTAGCACATTAACTATGTTTCACCAACATTTGACAACCAGAAAGTCTACAAACATATTTTTTTAAAGGGATAGTTCACCCAATAACAAAAATTAACCTATGGTTTACTCACCCTCAAGTCATTATGTGCAAATATGACTTTTTTTTTTATCTTCCAGATGAATACAATTGGAATTATATTACAAATACCCTGCCTCTTCCAAGCTTTATAATAGCGGTGATTGGCTGTCGAGATTTTGAAGTTCATAAAGTGCATCCATCCATCATTAAAAACACAGCCTTGGGAGGTTAATAAAGGTCTTTTGAAGCAAATTGATGCATTTGTGTAAGAAAAATATCTGTATTTAAAACTGTATAAACCATAATCTCTAGCTTCACGAGAGAGTGGCGTAGGACGCAGGCGAACACAGTGACGAATGTAGAAGTGCACTGGAGAGAGCAAAACAAAACACCGGTCACAAATTAGAAGTACAAAACGTGGATTTGTAAAGAAAATGTTGGAGGATTTTGATATAAGCCAAGAGGAGACAGGTTTTCCTTTGCTGTAAACAAAACTTGGTTCTTGCGAGAGCATATTCTCACTGGAGTTTACGTTCATCATCCGTGAACGCCACTTTCTCATTATTACAGTTTATAAAGTTTTAAATATGGATATTTTTTCTTGCACAGATGTATCAATTCACTTTAAAAGGCCTTTATTAACCCCTTGGGACATGTGGAGCATTTTTTATGATGGATGAATGCACTTTATTGGACTTCAAAATCTCAACAGCCATTCACTGCCATTATAAAGCTTGGAAGAGCCAGGACATTTTTAATATAACTCAGATTGTTCGTCTGAAAGAAGAAAGTCATACACCCCTAGGATTGCTTTAGGGTGAGTAAATCATGGGGTAATTTTTATTTTTTAGTGAACTATCCCTTTTAATTTAAAGCTGCATTAAAATGAGACATTTTTCAGAAAAACTGTTACATTTAGAAAACTTTTACTACTTTTTTCCTGGAATGTTTTACTTTAAATGTGTTTGCCATATTTCTGTTAAACTAAATAGCACTTTAGTTTGACATTTTCTCATTTAAGGCAGAGACATTCATACATTTGTAAGTGTCAAATCATTTTTAGGGGCCACTGTATTGTTTCTATGAAGTGCTTTTCTGAATTCAATTACCTTGAGCACTTCACTTCAACTTTCACACAGTGAATAACATGTTCATGGTCAGTAAGCACAATTCTGATCTCCAGTCTCTCAGAAACTCAGATGGTGCAGCAGGGTGAAAACTACTACGACCAATAGAACAACAGAACACTACAACAATACCACTTCTTTCTCAAACTGTTGAGAGATATAATTAAGGATGATAGGATATTAATGGGGAAAGAAAGAAGGAATGGAATCAGCACATGTTGCTGGCCAGATTCGATCCTGCTTTGTTGACATGAGCATTAAAGAAGTTCACTTCCAGAACAAAAATTTACAGAATTTACTCACCCACCATCCAAGATGTTCTTGTCTTTCTTTTGTCAAAAAGAAATTATGTTTTTTGAGGAAAACATTTCAGAATTTCTCTCCGTATGGTGGACTTTTATGGTGCCCACGAGTTTGAACTTCCAAAATGCAGTTTAAATGCAGTTTCAATGATCCCAGCTGAGGAAGAAGGGTCTTATCTAGAAAACGATCAGCCATTTTCTAAACAAAATTGGCAATTTATATACTTTTTATATATTGTCGAAAAACTCCCATCTCATTTTCTTCTCCAACTTCAAAATCATACTACAATGCTGCAGAAGTACCAACCCAGTGTTTACAAAGTAAACGTACAAAGAAGATCAAACACCCTTTACAAAAAAAGGTAAAACAGCGATGTACGACGATTTTGAAGTTGAGATGGGAGTTTTCCGACATACCCTAACTGTCTTGAACCAGAACACGCAGAGCTAGACAAGACGAGCAATTTGAGGTTAAAAAGTATATACATTTTATATATTTTTTTTTTCTCAGAAAACGGCCAATCGTTTCGCTAGATAAGACCCTTCTTCCTCAACTGGGATCGTTTAGAGCCCTTTAAAGCTGCATTGGAACTTCATTTTGGAAGTTCAAACTCGTGGTCACCATTGAAGTCCACTATATGGAGAAAAATCCTGAAATGTTTTCCTCATGAAGAAAGAAAGACATGAACATCTTGGATGACAAGGGGGTGAGTAAATTATCGTTCTGGAAGTGAACTTCTTCTGCTTGGATCAGCTTGAGTGAGTGAAGTCTCACTGCATCTGGCTGAGGCGTCTGAGTTTAGCTGACCCCACCATGGCCTTGAAATATTTGTTTATCCTAAGAGAAGCTCTGATGCTCAGACAACACCCTAGATCTGAACATTCTGGCTATTCGGCTGGTACTTAAACTGTAAACACATACACACTTCACCCCACATGTCTAACATCATCCATGTAAACATCCTCAATCACAAACATACACTGGCACACACAAACACACACCCAGAAGATGAATGCAACCAGACTGGACACATTTCCCGCCCTATTTGCCTTTCCTTCACCTACTCGCTGTGGTGCTGCTTGCATTTGTGATCAGGACAAACGCAAGGGCGACGGAGAGACAGATTACCTGCTGTTCGTTCCCCTCTGAGCCCTGATGACGCTCAGTATTCAGGTCATAGCATGCCATTAAAGCGCTTCTAACTAGGTCCATTAGCTGAGCACTGGGCATCACTGAAGCGTTTACATGCGATGCAAAGAGTTTCATCATAGCAGATGCAAATAAGACATGTTTATTTCATGCATGAGCGCAATTGTGGCGCATGTGTGTAAATGTTAAGCTGTTTTAGCATTAGCAGTCCAGTAGAGTGTGACTACATGAATAATGCTAATTTAAAAAACAATATTAGAGTAAAGCTTAAGGTACTTTAGTATTTTGTCCCAGAGTGAGAATGATTGTCACCAGATTTTAAATAAAAATCATAATAAAAGCAAATACAGCTGAAGTCAAAAGTTCACATACACCTAGCAGAATCCGCAAAATGTTAATTCTTTTACCAAAATAAGAGGGATTGTACAAAATGCATGTTATTTTTTATTTAGTACTGACCTGAATAAGATATTTCACATAAAAGACATTTACATATAGTGCACATGAGAAAATAATAGTTGAATTAATTTTAAAAGTTGTCCTCGGTATGAAAAGTTTGATCTCAAAATCATACGGTCATTGTTAAAAAGGGTTCAAACACAAAAATGCTGAAAAATCAAAGAATTTGTGGGACTGGAAGGATTTTTCTGAAGAACAGCAGGCAGTTTAACTGTTCCGGACAAACAAGGGACTCATGAACAACTATCACTAAACAACAACAAAACAAAAATCACAGCTGTGGATCATTTAGGTAACAACATGGTATTAAGAATCAAGTGTATGTAAACTTTTGATCAGGTTAATTTTTTATAAATTTAACTATTATTTTCTCTTGTTGACTATATGTAAACGTCTTTTATTTTGTAGGATCCCTCTTACTTTGCTAAAATGATTTAGATTCTGCAAGGTGTATGTATACTTTTGACTTCTAACTGTATACACATATGAAAACACACTGTTGGACATTAATAATGGACAAATTAAATACACTATTGAAGTATAAAAACACCTTTAGACATACCTGCCATGATGTCAAACAGGAAGTGCACATGAGGTGACCACATGGCTCTATCTTAACATCTTTATCGTTTTCAGCACAAATCTTACACAGCTGAAACGTGGAGCCCATTTCACAGTACAACTCATACTGCTCCTGCAAAGACCAAAAAAAATATGATGGAAAAAAATGCACACAAAATCTGACATGTAGCCTACCAAAACGTACTTCGGTTACTAACCTGTGTGACCTTAATGTGGTCATGTGGGGTGGGTTCACACAGGCCTGTGAGATCTGGGTTATAACTACGCCCATCTGGAAACAGATAACTACAGATGGAGAGAAAGACAGCAGAAAGAGAATGAGGTTAAGAGACTTGTCCTCATGTGCAACTGGCTCTGTGGCATCTCCATTAGCAGTGCTGTGAAACTGGGCCACCTCTCCAGCTCATCCAATCACAGCCAATGTCTGAATCGCTGCACTTTCAGCAGGGATCAAACCTCTCGACTGGGGCAATCAGATGAGAGAGAGAGAGAGAGAGACACGTCCAGACAAAATCTGCAGGGTTTTTTTTTTTCTGCATTTTCTAGGGTGGAACTCTACACTCAGCAGAATGGTTTCAAACATGGTAAACGTGTTAAATAGAGCTGTAAGCAACTATTGACAGCTGAAAGCATAATCAAATTATCTAAAAATCTTCAGAATGCAAACAAACCAAATGACAAGTGTTTAAATTCTGTAGAAATGAGTTTCTTGTGCACGCCTGGTGTCAGGCACGTGTCCATTACAGTGCTTTTTTTTGTGTGAAGAAACTAGCGTTGTGCAAGCATATCAGATTCATTATCTGAAAAGAACTGGCGACCATCGTACAGCTCAGATGGTGTGAGATTGGCATGTGGTGCTGGGCCGGGCAAACAGAGCCACAAAACCAGATATGTGATGTGGTTCAGAGACAGCTGACACAGAAACAGTGACAGTTACATGCAGCTAAACCCGTAAATGATGCCCTAAACAGACATGCCAGTAAGACACCTGCCAACACAGAGAAGGGGGGACAGAGTGTGTGTGTGCGTGTGCGCGTGTGCGTGTGTTTGTTTGTTTACAAGCGAGACTGCCAATTTATCAGAGCATATTGAACAGATAGTGTGCTTCACAGAAGAACTAAAGGAGTTGATTCCAGGAAAATCAGACAAAATTAGGAAATCTGGACACAGGGGCGCCAGATCCCCATATTTGGCACTCAATCAAACTTAATTAATATTAAAATATGCACCCCTGCTGGCTCAGATGCAGGAAATGATTACTTATATGTATGCAGAAAGAAGCCAATCAATGCTCCACTTAATAAAATAAAGTGGTGCTAAACTAACAAACTCGACTTTTATGGTTTACTGCACAGTTGTTACCATTCTGAGTTCAATTATTGAAGAAAATTCATGTAAAAGAGAAAAACTATTGTGTTAAGTTACAAAAACTGGAAGCATTTTGCAGCATCTCTACTCCAGATAAAGTTGAAGTCATAAGTTTATATACACCTTGCAGAATCTACATCAAAAAAAATAAGAGGGATCATACCAAATGCATGTTATTTTTTTTTATTTAGTACTGAACTGAAAAATATATTTCATGTAAAAGATGTCTACATATAGTACACAAGAGAAAATAATAGTGGAATTTATAAAAAAATGACCCATCCAAAAGTTTACATACACTTTATTTCTTAATACTGTGGTGTTACCTGAATGATCCACAGCTATGTTTTTATTTTTTGTTTAGTGACAGTCTCTAGTTTGTCCTGAACATTTGGGAATCAACTGAACTGGGTAATTTTTCATTTCTCCTGTGGACTATATGTAAATGTCTTTTGTGAAATATCTTTTTCAGGTCAGTACTAAATAAAAAATTACATTTTGCATTTGCATTTTGTATGATCCCTCTTATTTTGCTAAAATAATTAACATTTTGCAGATTCTGCAAGGTGTATGCAAACTTTTGACTTAGACTTTTGACAACTGTAGATTAATTATTAATTATAATTAAGTCCAAATTTATTTGTATAGCACTTTTTGCAATACACATTGTTTCAAATCAGCTTTTCATAAAATCATGACGTAATTGTTTATAATATCTTAACAGTTTCAAGCATTATAATCACATCAAGCAGATCAAAGCTTGACTATAAAATAACTTACAATTTGCGATTTGCTATACAGTATATATCGGCCTATGCAAGAATACTGTGTGTATGTGGATAAAGTTAGACATACTTATCTATCCAACTTCATATAAAAAGCAGGCCAAGATTATAGTAACATTTTGCGATGCAATATATTGCTTTATACAAGTGTACTGTATGTATGTAGATAAACTGGGATGAAATATTAAAAGGTCACACAAAAACACCTAATCAAATGTAAAAAAAATATGACTTTGTATTTCCATGCCAAAACAGTAATAAATTAATATTCATGAACTCAGCCTTTTTGACATCATAACCCACTTGTTTCAGCCCCCTTGTCTAGACATTACATCAAAGAAAGATCAAATACTAAATGGACTGGAACTCAAAACGCCCACATGAGCACCATGGCTCAACATGCACCAACCACTAGGCCAAAGCCTTGTATTTATTAGCTTAATCTGAGGTACTCACAAGCCTTCTCTACATCCGTCGATGAGCGCCTGGAACAGCGGCTTGTTATGTGGGATGGTCTGCAGGATGTTGCCGTCACTGGTGACGTAGCCGATGGCCCACTGTCCTAACCGTGTACAACTTAGCCTGAAGATGTAGCTGAGAAAAAGAGAGAGATAAAGAGAGAGAGAGAAACCAACTGTAAAAACCATAACGCATACCAAAACAGCTGACACATAACATTACTAAAAACAGCGAAGCACGAATGAGGTTATGTAAATATAACACTTCTGTGCTTATCGTTTGCATGAAAGCAGCTGGCTTGGGTCAATTATGTTAAAGAAAACATTTATTGGGGTAAAACCCGAAAACAACAGTCCATAAGTTTTGATATCATAACAGCAATTATGAAATAATCAAACAATGGAGAGAAAAGCAGAACCATATGGATGACATTGACTTCTACATGCCCCTTTACCAAGAAATGTAAGAGGAAAAGGAAACGAAAAGCAGATTTTCGGAGTTATTCAAAGACGGCGCTCGGTTATGCAACTGCTGAACAACAAATTCAGCCAGGATTAAGAGACTAGCTGGTACCTTTCCATTCAATATCCCACAACATCAGAGCTGGCACTCAAGCCGGAAAAAGGGAAAAAACTAAGGCTGGCGGAGAAATGGAAGGAGAACAGGTTGACATTTCTCAGCAGGAGGTGGAAATGTTTATACAAGTGTCTTAGAGAATGTGATTTGTAATGATAAATGCTAAATCCTCATGTGATGTCACAAACATCATGAATGTGCGAATGAGACAGATCAGACAAAGGTTGGCAAGGCCAAAATAAGCAAATTCGATGAGATAAATGCAACAAAAGTGTCATGTTTGAGCCACTATTTTGAGTCATCAGACCACACACACAGATTCACCACGGGAAAGGTCATAGCCTGATGTAAGGGATTGTTGCAGGATTTCTTGATTACATTAGAGTTATTTCTAATGCAGCTGCTAAGGATGAATGGAGCTCTCTGTGTTAAATGTGATTAATCCTATAATGCTCCACTGTGCTGCTTTCACGCTGGACATGGCTCTTTTCATGCACAGGAGGAAAAAATGTACAGTCTCAACACTTACTCCTGTTAACACTATACTTTCAACTCAACTCTGTGCCAGTTTCTCCATCTCTCTGTCAGTCACTCTCTCTCCTCTCTTTTGTTTAATATGAGAGCTGCTACGGTTACTTTCTTTTTATGCTTTCAAAACCTATTATCAGCATAATTTATTATTTGACACTTTTTGTTTAAAGGCAAACGTAGTACCTTCACAGATACATCAATTTGAACAGAGATGAACCAAACCCTTCTGTCACAGGACAGGTCATAGTCTAAGAGATTTGCTTTTAGTCCTAATTCAATTTTGACAAAAACATCCATGCTATTAGAATGAATAGGGACTGAAGCCTTTGAAGTGAAAAAAAGTATAAAGAATGACCATTTAAATATCATTAAGTGATCCACATGACTTGCATTATAGGCCTTCTGAAGTCATATGACAGTTTTGTGTGAGAAACAGCTCAATTCAAGTCATTTTCACTGAAATTTTCTCCTCCAGTGAGCTGTTAACCGTTGACATTATCAGATCATTGACTCAAGTGACCCGAAACTCATAAGTACAATCATTTGGTTCATAAACCAATTATTCAAAATGGTTTTGTGAACTGTTTCAAGCAATTCATTAAAAAGGACTGAGCAAAAAGAATGATTCGATCAAGAATTTCATATTGAACTTTTGTTTATAAAATGGACAATGAACTAATGAACTGAATCAGTTTGATTCATGAACAAATCATTCATGTGAACTGGATCAAACAATTCATTGAAAAGAATTGAGTCAAAAACGATTAGTTAACAAATCAGACATGAACGAATCATCACAAAGCAATTATAAAATTATTAAAAAACTAGTCAAAAATATGATTTGTTCACATTTCAGACATTACACTAGTGAACTGACTCAGTTTGATTCATAAACAAATCATTCAGACAGGTTTTATGAACTGGTTCGAGCAATTCTGGTTAAACTCGATCAAGCAATTCATTGAAAAGAATTAAGTCAAAAAACTAAATGTTAAGAATCAGACATGAACAAATTGTGAAGCAAGTCAAAAATGTGATTTAAACTGAATCAGTTTGATTCTTGAACAAATCATCCAGACTGATTTTATGAACTGGATCAAGCAAACCATAAAAAAAAAAAAAAAAGATTTGTTCAAGAATCAGACATTTCACCCTTCTCTCATAAACATGCCAAAGAGACAAAAAGAACAGAAATCAGTCATCAGTAAATAACGACTTTAATTTCTGCATGTTCATCCCACAATTCTATTGTATGATTTCAAAAGACCAATTTTAAATCACATGACACATTTTCGTCATTCTGGAGCTTTACAGCCTCAGTCCTCATTTACATGCAACAAGGCTATTCTTCAAAAACAGACTTCCAGCCATTAGTTTTTGTTTCCTAGGGTAATTCAGCTTCCCACGGCTGGTTATTCTGTCCTGGTAGGCCCAGAGCGCAATATGGATGTCTAGAGAGAAGGAACTGGCAAATGATTGTCATGGAAAACAAGCCAAGTCACCAACACCCTCAGAATCATCGCACACAAACATACACACACACACACACACACCCAGATCATAAAAAGCTCCGAGCTACTGTGACCACTGAGGCAGCGAGCGTGTGTTTCCGCACTAATGAGCCCAGCCTCTTGTGTCACACTGCCCTGATATAAACAGACATGAATATGACATCCTGCATGTCAAAAGCTTGATCCTGCCAGGTGACTGTAACGGGTAGATGCTCAGCGTGAAACGCATACAGTCCCCTTGGGTGCCGCCATGACCTTCTCGAACCGCACACACACATCTGCCGCTCTTCTTCAGTAGATTGGTATTTGCATACAGTTCTGCTCGACCACCCACCGGCCTCGACTTCCTTCTGTTTGTTTAGCCACATCTCTCCAACCCACATCAGCCCTTTAAAAGGCCCATCTTCCCGGTGAAAATCAAACAGTGGGAATCCTTTCCCATAAAGTTTCTTATTTTATGGCCTCGCTATTATCTTGCTGTTGTGTTAAATGACTCTAACCAGTGTGTAATCGCGCCTGCCGTCTGGCTCTGGACCTCATAGTTGTTTCGCTGCAGATGCGATGCTATTTCTCTAATCAGCTAATCCAAACAGACTGGATTTAACTAGCCCTGTCTCCCTGCGGCACCGTCCGGCACCCTTAGCGCACTGATACGGTACAATTCTAAGGTCAAGGGGTTTATTTCCAGGTTACCCTGATCGTAAATGCTTGATCAGCGCCTGCTAAATGACAAACAAGAGTCGGCGAGAGCAGAAGCGCAGACAAAGAGCCTCCTGTAATAGGCTAACATCTCCGCCTCGCCCACTTTCCCATGCAAGCGGGGTCGTCTGCCAGACTGGAGAAAAACAGCTGTCTGGCCCGGCGCACCATGCAGCAGATGGTACGTCTATTACAGCCGCCATCCAGTTACACACAGACAAGTCTGTACCTGCCAGGTTTGTTGATGTACTTCTGCAGACGTGCCTTCACTTCATCGTACGTCAGAAAGGCCATGTAGCCCGGGTGCGTGACTGCCAGGAAGTTCCAGTTCCTCAGGATTGAGCCCCACGGCTACAAGGGAAAGAAGAAATAAATTAGAGAGAAGGTAGTGGGTTCAGGAAGTCAGTAATTAGTGATACTGCAAAGGCTCAGAAAACAGAAGTCAGAACAGAGTGTGCCAACATACAGTACATTGCATTTTTACCATCACTGGTTTTTCAGATGATTAAATCAACAAGACTGTATCAACTATGTACACAACAGTCCTACAAAAATGAACACTTAAGTCAGATTAAAATGACTTTTCGGACTAAACAAATATATACAGTACAATTGAGGTCAAAGGTTTACATACACTTTGCAGAATCTGAAGGATCATACAAAAATTTTTATTTAGTACTGACCTGAAAAAGATATTTCACATAAAAGACATTTACATATAGTCCACATGAGAAAATAATAGTTGAGTTTACAAAAAAAAATGACCCTGTTTAAAAGTTTACATACACTTGATTTTTTATATTGTGTTACCTGAATGATCCACAGCTTTGTTTTTTTGTTTGTTTGTTTTTTTAGAGAACATTTAAACTGCCTTCTGTTCTTGAGAAAAATCCTTCAGATCCACAAATTCTTTGGTTTTTCAGCATTTGTGTGTATTTGAACCCTTTCCAACAATGACTATATGATTTTGAGATCCATCTTTTCACACTGAGGACACCTGAGGGACTCATGTTCAACTATTACAGAAGGTTCAAACGCTCACTGATGCTTCAGAAGGAAACGCGATGCATTAAGAGTCGGGGGTGAAAACTTTTGAATAGAATGAAGATGTGTAAATGTTTCTTATTTTGCCTAAATATCGCACTGCCCTTCAGAAGCTACAGAAGATACCTACATGTTTCCCGGAAGACAACATAAGTTCTTATTTTTTCCTTCTGAAGCATCAGTGAGTGTTTGAAGCTTCTGTAATAGTTGAACATGAGTCCCTTAGTTGTCCTCAGTGTGAAAAGATGGATCTCAAAATCATACAGTCATTGTTGGAAAGGGTTCAAATACACAAACAAAGCTGAAAAACCAAAGAATTTGTTGGAGCTGAAAGATTTTTCTGAAGAACATCAGGCAGTTTAACCATTCAGGACAAACAAGCGAATCATGAACAGCTATCACTAAACACAAAAAAACACAGTATTAAGAATCAAGTGTATGTAAACTTTTGAACCGGGTCATTTTTATAAATTCAACTATTATGTTCTATTGTGGACAATATGTAAATGTCTTTCACATGAAATATCTTATTCAGGTCAGTACTAAATAAAAAATAACTTGCATTTTGTATGATCCCTCTTATTTTGGTAAAATATTTAACATTTTGCAGATTCTGCAAGGTGTATGTAAACGTTTGACCTCAACTGTATGTGGTTTAAATTACAAATGTCTTTATGCTGTTTCTTTAAAATAAAAAGTGCAAATACATTTCACTAAGCATTTAGCAAATACATAATAAATGAGCTGTTCAAACTGTCGACAAAAGCATTTGGACACCTACGCCAGTTAAAAATGCATGAATGTTGCCTAAAACTAAAATAAATAATAAAAAAACAAGTCAAACCACATGCGATTTATTTTGACAACAACCACAAAGACACTTCAAACTGAATATTTAACAAAAAGTAGTGTGTTTCAAATGATAAACTAATAAATATGCTGTTGTATGAAGAAAACAAGCATTTGGATGCTTTCTGGTTGTAAGAGGTTCATTGAACATGGTTATAGTTAATGCACAAGGGTAATAGGGAAGTGGTTTCATCCATTAAAAATCAAAAGAAAAGAGAAGTTGCTGTAGTTGTAAGAAAAGACAGAGGATAATGCTATTTGTTTTGAATTGTACTGTCTAATGCAGGGTTTGTTTTATTCTAAGAACTCCCAAATATGATGAATTGCTGCCCAATGTATAAAAATAGCTATGTATAAAAAACACTTTATACAGTGTGACAAAATTATGTGATAATTTAAAGATATTTTCTTAAACAAAAATTAAATTTAAAAACTAGCTTTTATACAGTCAAAAAAACTAAATTATTAAAAATATTAGCAATAAAGTTTTACTTTTTATTAAGTTAATTTTCCCCCTTTTTTTCTTAATGTTAGATTAATAAACAAGAAAAGGACTTGCAATTCAGCTCATAATATTTAAAATATGTATTTATTATACACATTAATATATTAGGTTAACACATCCATTTTGACAGTGCGGAACAAACATACTTTAAACAATTTTGTTTAGTATGTTTTTATTTTTAGCAAAATCCCTAGTACCATTTAAAGACCCCTGGACTTGAAATTTAAAAACCCCTAACCTACTACAATGACATTTAATGACTTAAAGTCACAAATGTGCTGTTCAAAATGTCAACAAAGCATTTGGACACCTACGTCACAGTTAAAAATGTATAAATGTTGCATAAAACTAGAATAAATCAAGTCAAACCATGTGTGATTTATTTTGACGAAAACCACAAACACACTTCAAACTGAATATTTAACAAAAAGTAGTGTGTTTCAAATTATAAACTAATAAATATCCAGTTTAAAATGAAGAAAACAAGCATTTGGATTCTTTCTGGTTGTCAGAGGTTCATTGAACATGGTTATAGTTAATGCACAATGGTAATGGGGAAGTGGTTTCATCCATTAAAAATCAAAAGAAAAGGGAAGTTGCTGTAGTTCTAAGAAAAGAACGACCATAATTTGTTTGCAGATGCTGTTTGTTTTGAATTGTATTATCTAATGCAAATTTGGTTTTATTCTAATGACTCCGAAAAGATGACTCGCTGCCTAAAATATAAAGATAGCTATGTATAAAAACCTATTTATACAGTGTGACAAAAATGTGAGATAATTAATAATAAATATGTGCTTTTTATTAAGTTCATTTCCCCTAAATGTTTCTTAATGTTAGATGAATGAACAAGAAAATGTCTTTCAATTCAGTTAATAATATTTAAAATATTTATTTAAACATTTTACACCTTTTTTATTTTTTGTAAACCTCCTAATACCTATTACTGGCCTCTGGACTTAAAATATGAAAACCCCTGACCTAATACAAAGACATTTAGACATTTAGTGACTTACAGGTCCAATCCTTTTTGTCTCTTTGTACACAAATAAACTCATCTTGACATGTCAGAACTAAATGAAAAGCCGCTGTGACTCTTGAGACTTTGGAAAAAAACGAAAAAGTGTGTGCTGTTTCCTCTTTCCCATACAAACATAACCAATCCAGGCTTAAGCAATTCCCAAAAATCTGAAGCAGAGCTACAAGGTTTTGGATGTTCAAACGAGCAGGGTGTAGTTTTGTTGGCTTTGGCCGTAAGGTAGCGGGGGTCGTATGTGGTGATTCAGCCGAGGAAGGTCACATGACTATTATAAGCATTTCGTGAGATTTAAAAAACTTAGTATTGCTCACCGATTGACTCACATGCATACCCAAATCCACGCTAATGAAACAATGTGGGTCCTTCCAGCACATTTCCGGGAATTTTAGTATTTTCTTGCACTAAAGACTTGAGTAGGTAGACAAAAAAAGTAGGTGTTTTGCAGCCGACATGTAAAAAGCGCAGGTTTGTAAGCCTGTGTGTTGTGGTTAGGGATGAGGTGTGTTTTTCTAACTAAGGGATTCCTCTGCGTAAAACAAACCTCCCACTTGACACTCATTCTCAGAGGTGATCCCCAGTGTTAGCGCCATTTTCCATCAGACGTGATGACTACAAAACATTGAGACGTTTTTGATGTTTTCAATTTAAACATGCGGTTATCTGTGAGACATCTATGTACAAGGTTTCTCCTCAGAATGAGTAGATCGACCCACGCGGGAGTGAGAAAAAAACAAGGGGGATCCTTCCGTATCGCTTTCACTATTACGATTAGCTGCTTTTACAAAGTAGTTGACATTTAAATGTTAGCTTGATATAATGCGTGGTGAGAAATCGAGAGAAATGGATGGGGATGTGGGAGGTAAGGGGTTTAGGGGTTACCTGGAAAAGACGAGTAAAGATGTCGAACTCAAAGACGGAGATGTAGTCGTTGCAGGTGAGGTCGATGGTGGATTTCAGAGCCATGGCCTCCAACCCAGAGCTGATGGGGTGCACGTCGTGAAGGCACTGCCGGAACATTTTCCATGGCACTATTGTCCTGGAAGCACACACAAATGCACACTGGGATTAGGCTTGAGAAAATCCTTCTCAAAATAAATCCAATAGCTTTGGGGTTTAAACACTGAATCAGACATCAAATCTTACAGCCACTGGCCTGTGACAACTCTGAAGTACTCTGAAGAAAATGTGGCTGCCAAATAGTGAATCCATATTCAGAAAAACACGAAAAATGAATAACGCGTTCTACAGTGGCACTAAAGGGACATGGTTAGCTGCTTGCTAGCAGTAGCCTGTTTACAGTTACAGAACATAAAATTTGAGCGATGATTGACATGCAATGGCATGCATATTAATAGCGGCTCCCTGAGGCTTTTATATACAGTATAATTTTATATACTTTATATACAGTATAATTACTGAACAATATAACTGCGAGAGAAAGTACTGAAATATATTTTTTCCTCCCATCTGGTATTTATTTCCATTAGGGGTTTCATAGTAGACACGATATTCGGATTCAGCCACATCACTACATTACAATATTACAATATATAAAAATGAATTAAGTTACTTTTTATGGAATGTAATACTTTTTACTTTTATGTTACCTTTGCCACCTGGGCTAGGCTTGCTTATTTATTTTTAATAACAAAAATCCCAAAAGTTACATTTTTTGTAACTGTTAAAGGCCCTTTTACACCAAAAGTTAAATGAATAAGCCTCCAGCTGAAGGACATGCCTCTGCCTCTACATTTATTCCTGATTTTATTTAATATGGAGACAGAAGAAGCAAAGTAGTAACTTAAGTTTTGAGTAATTTTCTTGTAAACTTAATAGTAATGCGTTACTAGTAGCTACTTAAAAAAAGTAATCTGATTGTGTAACTTGCGTTACTTGTAATGCGTTACCCCCCAACACTGTCTGTAATAGATTTGATTTTGCTATAACACAATACAACAAGACAAAGCTGTTAGCTAATACATTAAAAAGTTACGAAAGTTTAAAAACCTGTAATACTAAAACAACACCTGAGAAAGTTTATCCCATTTCTTCAAAAATTTAAATTTCAGTGTTTTTTACAACCAGTGACTGTCCAATGTTGTGGCATCTTGAAAAACGATTTTTCTTTTACTATTAGTAATAATTTTTTATTTAGTACGTTTACATACAGTCCACAAGAGAAAATAATAGTTGAATTTATAAAATAAAAAAACCTTTTCAAAAGTGTTTTTTTTTTTTTTTTTTTTTTTAGTAATAGTTGTTCATGACTCCCTTATTTGTCCTGAACAGTTAAACTAAGGGAAAATGTAACTTATTTTGTCTTCAGGGGAAACATGTAACCATCTTCTGTAGCATCTGAATGGCAGGACTAAATAAAAAAATATGATATTTAGGCAAAATAAGAAAAATGTACACATCTTCATTTCGTTCAAAAGTTTACACCCCCTGGCTCTTAATGCATTGTGTTTCCTTCTGAAGCATCAGTGAGTGTTTGAACCTTATGTAATAGTTGCATATGACTCAGTTGTCCTCAGTGTGAAAAGATGGATTTTAAAATCATACAGTCATTATTGGAAAGGGTTCAAATACACAAAAATGCTACAAAACCAAAGAATTTGTGGGACCTGAAGGATTTTTCTGAATAATAGTGGTTGGTTAACCTGTCCAGGACAAACAAGAGACTCACAACTATCACTAAACAAAACAAACTAAAAAAGCAGCTGTGGATCATTCAGGTAACAACAGCATTAAGAATCAAGTGTTTGTAAACTTTTAAACAGGGTCATTTTAATCAATTCAACTATTATTTTCTCTTGTGGACTATATGTAAACATTGCATGTGAAATATCTTATTCAGGTCAGTACTAAATAAAAATAACATGCATTTTGTAAAATAACTAACATTTAGCAGATTCTGCAAGGTGTATGTAAATGTTTGACCTCAACTGTATCTATGGTTCTGATTGGTTGTTAGCATGTTGCTATGTGCCGGTGTGCCAAGTTGTCGTAAACATGTTGCTGTGCGGTTGCTAGAATGTTCCGAGTTGTTAGTAGTGTGTTGCTTGGTCCCTCAGAGTTGTAAAACCCTCATGTACAAATCCCTCACATTGGAGAACATTCACGCTATAAAAACAACACACTTGCCAGAGTGACGAAGAACCTAAGTTCTTACAGTATCCTTGTTTATGACTGTAAAATCTTGTTCACATACTGTAAAAATGCTGTACATATTGCTCTGGTGGTCTACGACAGCCACAAAATGGAGGCTGAGGTAAATAGCAGAGCATGTGGAGAAAAACGCCACCCACGCTCTGCTTCGACTTCTCTAAAGAACAGTTTCATAAACACTGACCGGCACAAATTGACCAATAAACACTTTCAGACACAAACACACACTTGGAAGGAGAAAAAGGCAAACGCAGAGCTTCTTAAAAGCCTGTTCTCATTTCTTGGTTAACACAAAAATGTTCACTTCAGGCTAATGGCTCGTCAAGCACGACGTATTGTTCCTTCAGGTGAGAAAAGAAAAGAGACTCGTCAAACTAATAACAGAGGATCTACTGTTCTTCATTCTGACAATCTGTCAATCTTTCTTAGTAAGCTTTGGACCAAAATCAGAAGCTGTCTGGTTTCGCAAGTAGCTTCGAGTCTTTCAGGAAGTAAAAACTATTCTGGATTGAAACACAAAAGTAAAAACAGTGATACTGGAAGAGGATCAAAGCCTGTTAATCAGGACAGTATAGAGAAGAAGTGAGTCATCTGGATGTCAGAAGCAATGGCAAGATCCACACTGATTCAGACAGAGCAGCAGGTTAATGAGGAAACATCAGCTGTGCTGATTCCTATTAGCAAGGGCAGTGGCCTGCTGGTTAGGTTTCAACACGTAGCGAAACCTTTCTTACACACGTTTAACCAATTATCTAAATGGTGACTCCCTTTCGACTTCTATCGCACTTGAATAAAAGGTAATAATATTCAAATTCTAACATAAAAGGTCTTTAAAGTAGTGTTTTGGGTAATTTTTGCTTTGGCACAGTATCTGCCAAACGAACTAAACCGAAAGTGCAATATGGCTTAATCCCTTCATCAAGTCTCTTTTCGCTGTGTTTCAAAGTGAAGCGCGCACTTCATTTAGGCGCTCAGCTCATGATGCGGTGTTTTCTGCGCCTGAACAGAATGGCTCTGTTCACAGTGAATTAATGCATTGAACTCTTGGAGCTCTGAAGTTTAAACTCTCAAAGTGCATTAAATAAAATAACTTAACTTTAAAATGTACAAAATATACTTTTTGTTTTTAAATATCGCGATAAATATCGTATTATGGACTTCATATCACGATATTATTGTATCGTGAGATTTTATAATCAGTACATCCATGTAAAATTCTCTTGCTATATGATTCACTAGGCTATTTGATTCTGATTGAGATTTTTTTTTCCAGGTTCCTATGAAAAAATGATTAGATATTTTTTTTTAAATAATGCATTCAATAACTGATTAATAGCCTTTTCTTTCTAATTTAAGTAAAATTACTGAACCTAAACATAGAAGCCTGACAAATGAAAGACAATCTCAAAAAAATGTTTGCCTTTTTGGGGGTTTTTGCACATGAAATCCTCATATATTCAATTGCTGGCATCTCATATGGAGGTTTATTTCAAATGCTAAACGTTTTTAGAAGCAAATATTATTAGATATTATATTACTCTAAATGTCAAATAATGGCATATCAAAAAAAATAAATTAAATACTTTTATTCAGAAAGGATGAATAAAATTGATCAAAAGTGACTATGTATAGTATATACAGAATATTACAACAATTTCTGAAGGATCAGGTAATTATGCTGAAAATTCAGCTTTGTGTCACTGGAATAAATTACATTTGAAAACATTTAAATAGAAAATAGTTATTTTAAACTATAATAATAATATTTCACTTCGTTTTACTGTATTTTTGAACAAATATAATGAAGCCATAGTGGGCATAAAAGACAAAAACCTTAAAAAAAAAAAAAAAAAAAAAAAAAAAAAAAAAAAAACATAACCACAACTTTAAAGGTGCTGTACAGTGTTTACCATGTTAAAATGTACTACATATCGTAGAGGCCATTATCAGAGTCATTTGTAGGTTATTTCCCTAAGCTTTATCATCTCAGCATTCAAACTCATTTCCATCATATCACGAGTTCTGCGCATTATGCATCCTCAACATGATTACACTGCAGTTCAGCGTGGAACTGACCGCTTTTTTCCTTAGCAAAATTGTGTTTTGTGTATGTATTAATCAGCAACCACAGCGAAACAGCGCAAAAGTGCTGATGCATCACCAGGAATAAGGAAACTCGCTCTAGCCTCTGATAAACTTCCAAACTGTCGGTTGATGCAGTAAAGAAAACAATGAATCAATCTGGTGAGTTTACTGAAAAATGCTTATACATATCCCAAGTCAGCCACATTGAGGGTTACAAGTCATTTTTTAATGAGTAAGCCTTATGGGACGGGAGACAGACAAGGAGAGCTGAGCTTGGTTCTGTGATACACAGATGAAAAAAGACAAGATCTAGTTTAATTACATTTATTAGAAGAGCTGACCCCTTAATTAAGGAAGACTTTTTAATCGGTCGAGGGCATCTCTCAGTGGACAACACAAAAGGAAGCTCATTAAGGACCCTGTCCTTGCCAATTACTAAAGCAGGACAGGTATAGACACACGCATAACGCCATCATGCTCATAATAAATAAATGAGCAAATAGGTGGAGAGTCAGAGCGAGGCAGGTCACGAAGCAGGAGACAGATTTAATTCAAACAGGCTCCAAAAAGTCATGTTGTGCGTTAAGAGAAACAAATGGGGTAAAATTCTGAATCGGAGAGCTTGCTCAGGGGCGATTCGGTTGTGTGATAATCCCCTGCGCTATCAGAAGAAAATCAGCGAGTGCATTATTTTAATTCACTAAACAGCTGCCGCCCGAGTAAGACAGAAAACAGGCAGCTCAGCCGGTGGCCTTCAGTGTTGCCACTGGAAACTGTGTTCCTATTGGCCCTTGGCCACTTACCGCATTTAAACGAGAGTTTAAAACGGATTTGAGTCTCGGCGGACAGAAGGGAGTTTAATGAGGAAAATTAGCTTGAAAACAAATCTCTTCTCAACCTGTCAGTCGGTGACACAGCAGGACATTAATATGAACTGATAATGAGGAAACGGTGAGCAAGACTTCCTGCTGCTACTGCAGAGGAACATATACATCTTATTTTTCCCCTTATTATATCATCTGCATATCAAATACTGCACACAGAATGCATAATGTCCGGGCGGGGTTAGTCTACACATCATAGTTTGTGGATTGAGAGCTGAAACTGATCTGAGAACTGTGTTCGGATGAGAGAGGGGGAGGTGACTTCACATTTATTCCATTCTCTGGTTACTCTGAGTAAAAGCATTATATTCCATTATCAAGAGACCCACAGAGAGAGAGAGACAGAGAGAGAGAGAGAACTTATAAGGTCTGATATTATCTTTCCAGTCTCAGAGCAATCTGACCTGCTAGATGAATTACTGCAGTGACAACAGTCTTGTTTTCACAGGAACGTTTATAGAATACTTTCAAAGAGGTCTAGAAATCGGGTATATATACACAGTGGGGTCCAAAAGTCTCAGGTTAGAAGTGAAAATGTTTCTTTTTTGCCATTTCTTCCCTCATAAACATAAATGAATTTGTCTTATCTTATAACTTATTCAAAATTACATTAAATATTCAATTCAAACATACAATGAATTCACAACAAATTCTATAATGATATTTCAAAGCCAAAAATGCAAGGGTGATGCAACTCCTGATATCCTGATATTATATTGAAGAAAAAGAAGCCTCATTAAAATAATAAAGTTCTTGAAAAGGAAAAAGTTGTCATTATATTTGATTATTACTTCTTAGAAAGAAATCTACATTACTGTTTAAACGTTTGAGTTCAGTACGATTTTTAATGCTTTTGGGAAAAAAAGGTCTCATTCTCACCAAGGCTGCATTTATATAAAAGAACTAAAGTTTTATAATTATAATAAAGTTTTATAATTATAATAAAGTAATATAATGTAATATAAAATAATATGATATAACATAATATAACATAATATAACGGCTGAAAATAGAATAAAATAATAATAAAAAAAAAATAGCCAGCCAATGCACTAAAAATAAAAATTTTCCCTCATTTTAATGCCATTAAAAATGACATGTAAATAAATATAATAAACATTTATTTTAATAACAGAATAGAATGGCTGTAAATAGAATGAAATATTTTTTAAATAATAATAATAATAATAATAATAAAAAGAGAAATTGAATAAAATAAAAGCACAGATCAGAGTCAACAAGATTCTATTAAAAATTACATTTAAATAAATATAATACAAATTTATTTTAATATAGTATTATAATAAAGTATTATAATAAAGTATAATATAATATAATGGCTATAAATATAATAATAATAATAATAATAATAATAATAATAATAATAATAATAATATATAAAAAAAGAGAAATTGAATAAAATAAAAGCACAGCCATTGCACTAAATTATAATTTTTTTAAATATCTAAATATCAACAAGATTCAACAAGATTCTATTAAAAATTACATTTAAATAAATATAATAAAATTTATTTTAATATAGTATTATAATAAAGTATTATAATAAAGTATAATATAATATAATATAAAAATGAATTTTAATATAGTAATATAATATAATGTAGTATAATATAATGGCTATAAATATAATAATAATAATAATAATAATAATAATAATAATAATAAAGCAATTATTTTCACTATTTTCACTAAATATCAACAAGATAATTTTAATGCTATTCAAAAAAGTACATTTAAATATATATAATAAAAATGAATTTTAATATAGTAATATAATATAATATAATGGCTTGAAAAATAGAATAAAATAATAATAAAAAAAATAAATTGAATAGAATAAAAGAAGCACAGCCAATGCACTAAAACTACAATTTTTCCCTAATTTTAATGCCATTAAAAATGACATGTAAATAAATATAATAAACATTTATTTTAATAATAGAATAGAATAGAATAGAATAGAATAGAATAGAATAGAATAGAATAGAATAGAATAGAATAGAATAATACCAACCAAACCCATTGGGGTAATTCAACTTTTTCTGAAAAATGGTACTTTGCACATTTTTTAAAACTAGATTTTTCCTGAACAGTCTTATTTATCACTGAACATGAATAGAAACTACTTCATTAAAAATTATATTTTCAAAATTATCTTTCATTAAGTGAAAAGATGAATTAAACTTCACAAGATCAGAAAACTCAAAAGAGAGAACATCTGACCAGGCTCCAAAGATCATTGTCACAAATGTACTTCTCTGAAATAACTGTAATTCATTACAACTTTTCAAAATTCTTAAATCCAGACATTCCAACCAGACTGTACATGTCAAACAACTTGATTTATCTGGTCTCAATACACAAAACACGCACAGACATGCATATATAGGTTGGCTAAGCAGCTAACTCTGCAGGCTACAGATTTGAGCTCAAGTGCTCACTGGATTGATGGCATAAGGAAGCTGAGCTTTCTATTTCCATGCACACAGAGCGAGAGAAACAGAGATAGAAGAGCTAAAGGAAGGCCGCTCTATTTCTCGTATCAATGACTCATGCACACTTCCTCTGTACAGAGCGGGAAGTAGACCTTTATAATAATCTATAATATATCAGAGCGGTAACTAGATACACACTAGAGACTGCGCTGGTCTTTTCCCGTCTCTCAATCTCTCTTTCTCGCTCCCCTTCTTTTGCTCTTTCTCTATGAGCTAGTTGATCACTCCTGCCCCACTACGAAGGTCTTTCCGCCCCTAGAACGGCCTGTGCGTCCGTGCACACATTCACATTTCCTTTGACCCTCCGATTAGCTGGATTAAACAGAAGATAAAAAATGCAGAAGTCACAGAGATCGCAAATGAATTAAACATTGCAATCTGCAAACGGGCGACACCTTTTAAGATCTAGAGAGATTTGGGTTCAGACGGTCTGAGTGCTGTGCTTGGAATGGAAATCAGCTTAATTCCATATTATTACTTTATTTTTATCTCTTATCAGAAGCAATTAAAATAACCTTACATTCCAAGAGTAACTCCTCAAACAAATTTATATAATGAAAAATAAAACAATCTTGTGTTCAAAACACTCACACACACACAAATGGAACAGAATATTAGCCAATGCACTAAAATATCTTTTTAATGCTTTAAGTATAATGAAGTAGTATAACAGAATACAGTAGAATAGAATAGTTCAGATAATTTTTAATATAATATAAAAGACTAATTTGAATGCTATTTAAAAATAACATTTAAATATAATAAAATGTATTTTAATATAGTATTATAATAAATTATTCTACTAACGTAATGAAGTAACAAGTTAGAATAGAATAGAATAGAATAGAATAGAATCCACACGTTCCTACATTTTTGATGCCAGCTATAAAAAAACTGTAAAATATTAATTGTAAAAATGCAGTGTTTTTATTAAGTATTAGAGCACTGTTAAATTTAAAACCTGAAGAGAAACCTAAAAACTAAGGCTGTAAATAGAATAAAATAATAAAAATAAAAATAATAAAATAAAAACAGAAATGGAATAGAATAGAATAGAATAGAATAAAAGATGCATGGCCAAAGCACTGAAAATATCACCTTTTTCCTAAAAAATAATTTTAATGCTATTAAAAAAATAAATGTAAACGAATATAATAAAATACAATAAACAATAATATAATATAATATAATATAATATAATATAATATAATATAATATAATATAATATAATATAATAATAAAGAAAATATAATATAAAAAAAGAAATGGAAAAGAATAAAAGAAAGTATTTGAAATGTAGTTAAGTTATTAATTTGTTAGAGAACTGGCAAATGTAAAACCTGAGCAAAAACCTAAAACTAAAGCTGTCAATAAAATAAAACTGTAATAAAATAAATAATAATAAAGAAATAAAGACATGGAACAGAATAAAAGAATTTAAAATATATTTTTTTTCCTTAAAATCAAAAAGATTATTTTTAATGCTGTTAAAAAAAATAAATGTAAACAAATATAATAAAATACAATAAAAACTATAATATAATATAATATAATATAATATAATATAATATAATATAATATAATATAATATAATATAAAGATAAAGAAAATATAGGGGGGAAAAAAGGAATGGAAAAAAATAAAAGATGCACAGCCAATGCACTACAAATATTTTATTTTTCCTTCAAATCAAAAAGATTATTTGAATGCTATTAAACAAATAAATGTAAATGAATATAATAAAAAGTATTCTATTATAGTATTATAATAAAGTATTATTAAATAATATAATATATCTAGACAAATTAATCCACATGTTCCTTAATTTTCTTATGCCAGATAAAAATGTGTAAAATATTCTCTGAAAAAATGTAGCATTTGAAATGTAGTTAAGTTATTAATTTGTTAGAGAACTGGCAAATGTAAAACCTGAGGAAAAACCTAAAACTAAAGCTGTCAATAAAATAAAACTGTAATAAAATAAATAATAATAAAGAAATAAAGACATGGAACAGAATAAAAGATGCACAGCCAATGCATTACAAAAATAATTTTTTTCCTAAAAATCAAGAAGATAATTTTAATGCTATTAAAAAAATAAATGTAAATCAATATAATAAAAATTATTTTAATATAGTATTAATAAAATACTTTATTAATAAAGTATTATAATATAATATAATATAATATAATATAATATAATATATCATATCTAAACAAATTAATCCACATGTTACTAAATCTTTTTATGCCAGTTATAATTATTTTTTTTCCTGTGGGGAAAAAAAAAGATAAAAATATGTAAAATATTCTCTGGAAAAATGTATTATTTGAAATGTAGTTAAATTATTAATTTGTTAGAGAGATGGCAAATGTAAAACCTGAAGAAAAACATAAAACTAAATCTGTAAATAGAATAAAATAACAATAATAAATAAATCAAAAAGAAATGTAAACTAATAAAAGATGCACAGCCAATGCACTACAAATATCTTGTTTCCCTAAATAATCAAGAAGATAACTTCAACGCTATTAAAAAATATTTAAATAAATATAAAACAAATATATTTTAGCAATATAATATAATATAATAAAAATTAGAAAAATATAGTGTTTGAAATATTGCTGTTACGTATTAATTTGTTGGAGCACTGTTACATTTAAAACCTGAAGAGAAACCTAAAACTAAGGCTATAAATAGAAATGACCAATTTTTAGAATGCATAATGAAACTGTAACATTAAATTCTGTAAATTTTTCCTTTTTCATTATTAATTCTCCTTCTTATTACCATACCCGGGGGTACTCGTATCGCTGAACAAGCCAAACTTATTAATCAACTAGCATCAACTGTCACAACATTATCTCTTTCTCTATCTAGATTTATATACTGGCAGTACAGCAAACTGAAACTCTTTCCAGCAAACAAGCCCAGGCTCATCAAACTGGCTAAAAAAACTCATATTCTAACATTAAGAGGCAGAAGACCCCTAATGCTCTTAATTAGCCTGAAAAAAAAAAAAAATCAACTAACTAGTGACCTTCACCTTTCAAATGCTGACTACAGCAGTTAGGAAAGCCATCAGTGTGTCTGGTTTAGTGTGCAGATGTATGCTAAATCACAGGCCTGCTGAAGAGCAGCACTCCAGCACATGACCAGACAGTTCACCCCACTTACTCGCTCACTGCTAAATGGAGGAGAGAAAAAGCATTTCTCCATGACAAAGAGCTTTAATTGATTAGAGCTGTAATGAAAACTGAAAAGACCAGATCTGATTTGAAAGACACATCTGGAGACGAGAAGAAAGCTGCTCAAAACTTACTTTTCGCCAAAAGACCTTCTCCAAAAATCGGCGGCATCGGCCTTGGTAATGCGGAATGTGTCTCCTTGGAACTGTCCACCTGGAAAGATGGCTTTGATCTCGGCCAACATGTGACTGAAGATCAGCGAGAGCTTGGTGAGGTTCCGTCTGCAAGAGAACAAGACGAACAAAGGCAAAAGCACAGGGTCAGTACATTAAACAGACAGGAAATCAGCAGTCAGTGCAAGTGTACACACACACAGAGAAAAGTGAACTCTCAGCATTCTCTATTGAGCGAGTTTCTTGTCCTTGAGCTTGTCTGGAAGTTAATGTGCCATACGCGTCTCCCTTCAAACAGCATGAGGATACAGTGCAATCTGATGCACACAGTCTGAAGGGCATGTCAGAGCCATACCAGAAAACAAACGCTCACTGGGCTCCAGCCAACAGAACAGAGACCATCTGCTTCTGTTGCAGCTGAACACTGCAAGATGATGACCGATTGTCTACAGAGGTGTAGTTGCTAAATATATTTCTGAAATACTTAAATATTATAAAATTAATTTGCAAATCAGACATTATCACAGGGCCCTATGATTTCCGCAATGCAGAAAACGTGGACGGAATCGCACAATGTCCAGAATTTGCCAAATTTTGGAAATCAAAACTAAGTTAGTACATTTAAATCAAACGTGAGTCTGTGAATATCGTCATATCATATACATAGGGCTGTCGCGGTTAAGGAATTTCCCTTGCGGTAATTTTGAGTGGCTCAGTAGCGCGGTATGCGGTATTACCGCCATATAATTGTGTGTAGGCTGTTACAATGTAAGGTCATATTCAGAAATCAATAAACCGAAACCAAATCGCGTTGATATATGAAGTGAAGTAAACAGTACTTACATAGAAACCTAGCCAGAAAGAAATGCAAATTTTGAAGAAAAATGTCAGACATACTTAGAGGCTTTGCATCTGAAATCTTCGTGTATATAACATTTAGCGCGTACCCTCTCGAGTTTGACTGGACAAGAGACTTTCTGTCAGTATTTCACCTGCGTGTTTTAGGCGAGCTGTCAGTCAGTGCAGTTTCATTGTTACGCCACAAGATGGAGGCAAGAGACTATCTTTTGAGTAAGTCTTTAATCCGTTCATTCAACTATACGTTCAAAAACGCTTATTTATTCAAAGAGAGACGTAATGAAACACGATGTTAAAATCATTTCAACTTTAATCGCCACTTTTAAAGGCTCAGCTGACCAGCAGAGCATCGATGTTAAGACAGAGATTTCACTTTCCTTGGACATGACAAGCTAGTTTCACATACATACCTGACTCGATCTGAAAGACAGACGCAGGTAATCGCACAAGCTCAGTCGATCTCTCTCTCATTCGCTGTCTGTTTAGGCTTGTTAAGTGCATATCTACTGAGCCTCATAATAAACACATTATGTTATCATTACTAACTTATTACTAATTTAATATTCAGCGCACAGGCATTAAGTGAGAAGGGCAAATCCTTAGGAAAAAAAGAAAACAGGCAAATATCGCGGTTGCTGCGGTTGTTGCATTCCTCTGCGGTTATGCACGTCAATAGCGCGGTTATCGCGACAGCCCTACATATACAAAGAGAAACTTGTAGGTCTTCACAGCAACCCTTCAAAATAAAAGCTGTTTAACTTGAAGAAACTGTGACAGAAATGTATTACGTAATGTAATGATAATACTACTAGTACTAATAATAATTATTATTAAAACATTATTTTTTAAAGAATATTTAACAGAAAAAAAATATTTATTCACATTTTTCTGGTAAATAAATTTTAGTACACAACACAGTATTTCTGAAAAAATAAATTATTAAGTAAAATAATAAATACATTTGATAAAATCAAGTAATTAGAGATGCTTTTGATTATTAAAATGTAAAATAATTATTAAAATTTGGTAATAATAAACTGAATTTTAAACATTTTATAGGACCTTAATTTCATTTTTGTTCAACTTTTAATAAATTGCTGTTCAGTTGTGTACGTTTCATGATTTCAATTGAGTAGTGATGCTTTTGATTATTACAATTTTATGAAACCATTAAAATGTAATGGATAAGGTAATGGTAAAATAATGGAAAAAAAACTGCATTTGGTAAAAAATAAACTAAATTTGAGGAAAAAAAAGTCATAGGACTTAATGTAATTTTTGTTAAACTTTTAATAAATTGCTGTTAAATTGTGTAGGTTTCATAATTTCATAGAACCTTCATTTATTTTTTGTTGAACTTTTAATAAATTGCTGTTCAGTTGTGTGCGTTTCATGATTTCAATTAATTAGACGTGCTTTTTGAATAATATTTTTAATTCAACCATTAAAACTGAGGCTAAAGAAAAAAAAAACGAATCCAGAAAAAATTAAAACGGATAAAATGGAAAGTGGAAAAAAACAAAACGAAATTTGGAAGAAAAAAAAATTGCACTGCAACTGATGTAATAAAAAAATGCTAAAGATGATAATGGGAAAAAAATAACAAAAAAAAAAATAATAATAATTATTATTATTATTTTAAGTGCATAATTTTATATACATATTTTAAGATTATAATTATATAATTTTTTGCTAGATTTAAATTAATGACATTTTAATAATAATAAAATAATATTTTACTTTTTAAATAAAATAAATATAATAAAATAATAAAACATACAACCAATAACTATAAATCAAGAGTTTTATATTATACCATTGTTATTGTTGTTTTTTTATGTCAGTCACAATGTTTCATGGGTTTGTAGTTCATTCACACATTTCATTAATTACATAAATAGGATGCAGATATTGATATCTGATTCTTAAACTAACCGTTCTTCAATCGTTTTATGAAACCGTATGAACTGGTTCACAAGAAGGCTCAAATCATTTGATGCAATTCACTATTTCTTTAACCTTTACATATGACTTTATAAACTTTATATTTATGTTTATTTATAGACCGGTGCAGCAGACATGCAAACAAATATAATGAGTAACACCGTTTCCAGGTACCACAAGTCATTAAGAATTTGTGAAGAAGTTGTTGTGTCCCTACAATGCCTTGTGACTGGCAGACAGGGACTCCAGCTCTCAGGGGCTTGTTCCCTTCCTCCCCCGTGCCATTCCCCTGTGGGATTAGAGCGGGCAGATAACTCACCTTTCAGAACAACCTTTCAGGCGGCACTCAGTTACGCGGGGCCACTCAGCCCGAGGGAGGTCAAGAGGAACCGGGCTGCAAGCGGTAGATAACTAGCCCCTCAGAGGCACAACAAACACACACCAACTTTCAGGATTCACAGTGGCGTTTTGTAAAGCAGCAATCGGGCACCTGCAGCTCCCAGGAGTGTTGCCGAAATTCCGGCTCAACCGTCATGCTCAGCGCAAACAGTTTCTTTCACCTGTGTCACATTTGCATTTCTTGTCTAAATCGAGCTGTATTTAGAGACCCGTTAATTAGTGTGCTACATCAGCGTAGCTTCCTGTCAAAACATAACTGTGACAAAGCAATTAGCACGTTAGCAGCGATGCAGAACCAGCGGGAGAAACTGACAGATGAGAACCGGAGGTCAAATACGGAGGTGTATTTTACTTCAGAATCCTGATTATTCAGAGTTATTATAAAGCACTGGACATAATCACAGCTCAAAACTGTCAGTGATTAACCGGTGTGAAAAACTTCCTTAGATCTCAGTGGTATTCGCCTCAGATACGGGCAATAAAGCTCACTTCAGCCTAACTTAGCCGAAGGGATCCTTTTATTTCGTTATAAGTCTCTGTGATGAACCCACCAGAGAACATTTTTCTCCATAAACTTCAGTTCAGTTAATACCTCTAAGTCTTCACGTTTTCAATACGGTGAGTCACTGCTCATTTTATCATCCCGTTTAATGCAGTAATACTGAAACTGCTGAGGGATTCATATATATTAAGTGTCAGTCTGGAAAAAGGCGAGCTCAAAGAAAACAGCCCAGCTGGGCGGACTCTGAGCTTGCTTTTATGAATAAAATAAAATAAAATAAAATAAATAAAATAAAATAAAATAAAATAAAATAAAATATTCGAGTCTGTTTTTTTTAAACAATTAGATAAAGTGAGAGTAAAGATGTGTAAGATTTCCATTTTTAATAAATGCTGTTCTTTTTAACTTACTATACATCAAACAATCCTAAAGAACATGAAAATATAAAAAAATTGATTAAAATACACTACCAATCAAAAGTTTTTTAATGTTTTTTTTTTTTAAATCTCTTTTGCTCACCAAGCCTGTATTTATTTGATCCAAAGTTTGACATATTTTTTACCATTTAAAATACCGGCTTTCTATTTGAATATATTTTAAAATGTTATTTATTCCTGTGATTTCAAAGCTGAATATTTAGCATCATTACTCCAGTCATATGATCCTTCAGAAATCACTCTAATATTCTGATTTGCTTCTCAAAAACATTTTGTATTATTATTATTATTATTATTATTATTATTATTATTATTATTATTATTATTGTTGAAAACAGCTGAGTACATTTTTTGAGGTTTCTTTGATGAATAGAAAGTTCAAAAGAACAGCATTTATCTGAAAAAAAACTCTTTTGTAACATTATAAATCTCTTTATCATCAATTTTAATCAATTTAAAGCATCCTTGCTAAATATTAATAAAACAAAATAAAAAAATATATACTGACTATAAGCTTTTAAATGGTATATTGTATAATGTTACAAAAGTTTTTATTTCAAATAAATGCTGATCTTTGGATCTTTCTATTCAAAGATTCCTGAAAAAATTTACTCAACAGTTTTAAATAATAATAATAATAATAATAAAATGTTTCTTGAACAGCAAATTAGCATATTAGAATGATTTCTGAAGGATAATGTGACACTGAAAGCTTAAATAATGATGCTGAAAATTTAGATTTGATCACAGAAATTACATTTTAAAATATTCAAATAGAAAACAGTTATTTTAACTAGTAAAAATATTTCACTTTTTTCTGTACTTTGGATCAAATAAATGCATTTTATTTGTATATAATATAATATAATATAACATAATATTAGTAATTAGTTTTTAAATGATTAATCATTTACTTACTGTTAAACAAGTTAGTTGTGATAGATTTAAGTTTCAACAACTTACTGTTTAGAAAGTGATTCTGATATTGATCCTCTATACAATCTGACTCATAAGAGTTATTTATTTGTGAATCACTCTCAATAAATTCTCTGTTTGTTTAACTGAAACTCACCTGCTCACGTCTATAGAAAGTTTACACATATATCTCTAATCTCTAACATCCGACATATCCATTACCAGCAGACGACACACACACCACATCAAACGCACTCACACCTGCTTGCTTCATAACTTTCACAGGAAATTAGAGATAGTACATTACAATGTTTCAACATCTACTCCACCCAGAGAGCGACACCATTATTGGATGAATCCTAAAGATACCCGTGTGCTGACTGTCGAGTTCACAGCGATCATTTAAGCTTCAACACCTCTGACACACACAGTGGTTCCCGGCCATGTCCGTGAATCATTTAAACCTGATCCATGCGGTAAAGCCTGATAACATGTCACACGCTAGCCACAAAGCCAGGGAGAAGACAGCGTACCTTTGAGGACACTGAGTGACGGATGCACAGAGAGAGTTAATCCTAGTACAGAAGCTTGTCCTGAGGTAAAAGAAATTGAATTTAAGACAGAACAATAATCTCGGCCCACAGGCAACTAACGTATGCTAATTCCCTCTGCGCTGCTGGGGCGGATGAGGGTTTTTTTATGCGCCTCACCTCTTATTAGAGGTCGACCGATATTGGTTTTTACCGATACCGATAGCTAGGTTGGACCACACTGGCCGATACCGATTAATTAACCGATAGTTTTTGAAAATGGATACTGAACGGCAACTAAAATAGTAATCTACTATTTAAAAAAAAAATACTAAACCATACTTTGTAAATAAATACAAATATTAATATTAATTATATATTGATCATTAAAGTTATTTCATAGTTCATTAATGTTAACAAAATAAACTTCAAAATTTAACAATATTACAGAAAATGTTGAAATTAACAGACTCTAACAAGGAACAATACTTCTATTCTACAGCTTTCATCAATCTTAGTTGATGTTACAAATGGGCTCATTGTAAAGGGGTGTGAATCTTTATATTTTAACAATATGTAAAATTGCAGGTTTTATGCCTTTTTGTTTATATTTGGAATCTCTTTAGGCCTACTGCCATCTTAAATTAAAATTCAGTTTAATTAAAATTTTCAATATCAACTAAATATAACCACAGGCCTGATAGTGGAAAAAATTCCTGAGCCTGAACTTTTTTTTCCCTTGCCCCCCGAGGTGAGTGGGGTGGAGGTACTATGTATGCGACGCACTTTTAACACATAACTTGTTGGTTCAGTTCAGTCAGATAAAGGTTTTTTACAAAAAAAAAGCTTATAGATTGGCATTTCAGCCTTTATCCCATTAAAATGAATAAATCAAGTATATAATGCATAACATTTATATAAAACAATGTCCTAATTGTTTAGATTTTTAGAAAGCACATTAACTTCTTTCACATTTACAACTCTGTGTTTGCATAAAAAACATTGGTCGAGATTTGCAATAATCTGACCAAAAACAGCTAAAAATTTGGACGTGCAAATTAATTCTATATCACGAGGGGGCGCTTTAGGAGCGCTGAAATATTACGGTTTCCCTAAGAATGGCTGAAAGCAAAGCAGCATTAACGCTGTTTTATCAGTCATGAAATGAAAATGCCAATGACACGTTTCTGAGGACAGTCGCTTCCCTTCAGATACATTCATATAAAGACAACAGTGCCGCGTTTTGACTTTGAAAGTGCAGTGAGCATATTTATTCAATGAAATCATTGCCTCTTAAAGTTTAATCCAGCTCTATCGCGATTCTCGTCTTTCCGTCCCCAACTGTAAGACCTCTTAAAATAATTAATCCTCTTCTTTTACTATTTAAAATATTTACCACTTTTTATGGCCTTAAATTTGATACAACTAAATTGAGGAGTTTTAAGGACCCCATGAGCCCTCTACTTCAGGATAGCCCGTCGGGCAGCCGGTCAAATAATGTTGGTAGCCCGACTGGAAAACCCAATAGCTCCGGGACGTCGGGCTAGCGATTTTGCGAGCCCTGTAAATATGCCTTTATCGAAATCCTTAATGTCTTCCCCTGGCTTCATAAACATAGCCATGACTTACGATTTGAGTTGCCAGTAGGAGACAATTGTACAGTATGGGAGCTAAAAACACCTTCGCGCATGGAGCATTGCCTTAACCTGTATCAATCTATTTGACAAAGACACAAGGCCCGCCCCTTCCCTACTTCTGATTGGCTCATCGGCTAGAATGTGACTTGTTTGAGTCGTTGAGCGTCAAGCTGCTCTCTGACCTGCACATCTCAGCGAAATGACAGATCAATATCCGCGAACCTGATTTTTTTTTCCCGCAGCCACAGTACGCCGGAAATCCGGCGTGGTGCCGGAACGCTATCACCCCTGTAACCATGCGTCACATTCTCAGTTTTCAATATTACTGCACATGGCTAAATTTTCATTTACATTTTATATCTAATTGATTTGGCTACTTTTTTAAACAATTACTTATTTAAAATAAGTGTTCTTTTTTCTTTATCATTTGATTATTACTGATGAGATCGTAGACAGTAGCTTCTTTAACAGGCTGCATTAAAACGAATGCACAGATCTACTTCGATATATCAAATGTTTTGTCCTGCTCTAAAAACATAACTGACTGTAGGCTACTGTACATAAGTTTCGTATAAAAGTATTCGAAAATCCAAGTGCATTTAACCGCATCCGCAATCGAGCTTTTTAGGACGAACAAACCCAAAGCACAAGTGAAAGTCTGTCAGTGCGCGAGTTTTGTGCATCTAATAGTACTGCATTACAAACGGCAGAAATGAAGGCATATGTAAAGTAAAAATCTGCGGTTGAAAGTTCACACTGTCAAACAATGCACATGTAGCTCACAGTGCAAATCCTGTGCAATGAAGCCCGCCGCGTCTCTAGTGCGCGCACGTGCCATTTGCGAGGAAAACACACGCTCATTGAAGAGAGGATTGCGATGCATCCGAGAATCCTTTTTTTTTTTTTACCCACCCTTAATGAAACCGGACAAAAGTGCAGCGCTGCGTTAACGGATAACTTGCAGGTATCCAACACACACAGGACACGTTGTGTAGTTCAAGCAGAAATCTAAAACAGTTTATTTAATCACCAAATGGGCAAATGTTTACTTCAAGAATGATAAAAAAAAAAGCGGCAAAGGTTGGATTAAAGAACAGATCAAACGGAAAGAGAAAGTGCGATCTATATCGTCAATTGCAGCCATTTCAGAAACAATTTCTTTTCTGTTTTACATTTGTTTAAATATTATTTGTTTTGCTTCAGTTTAATATATTATAATTACAGAGAAGTTTGTGTAATTTGTAAATGTCATAAAGGACGTAGTATGAATTGGACGGCAATACGCCGGGAGAATTTGAGAGGGTCAGACACAATTTTTGACCACTTTGTACGTTTTTATTTGTGGAAAATCCCTTCTTAAACGAAATTCGTTTTGTATAATTTTTATCTTAATTTTTAATAGATATTTTTGTTGATCAGTTATTAAAATAAAAGAACAGGAAAATGGCATTGTAAAATAAAGTGCGTAACTACCATGCTTCCGCTGCCTGACGAAAAGGCTAAAACATGAAATTATAGCTCTATATGAAGCATACAGACATTATTAGAGCTACAGAAATAAAAAATATATTTTGCTCAATCTTCCAGCCCAGGGTCAAGTCTTTATGAACATTAACAATGATTTGGGACAGATCTGTAATCTGTAAAACTATGGCGCCGCTGTGACTCGGCAGGATTCTGTCGGCTGAATGAACAGTTTGCTTTCTCACGTCACGTCTTTAAATCTGCAACTTTGCTGCCTAAGAATATGACCAGCTGAATATAAATCAATACAAATATATGGTAACAATCCTGACATTAAATATTGGTCTGGGGCTTTACCTCTCATACTCTATGACAGCGGAGCGGAGCGTGAGCCGCTTCAGCAAAGAACGCAACCCGGAACAACTATCGGCGAGGGTTTTTGCCGATAACCGATAGGTCGGCCAATCAACTATCGGTGCCGATTAATCGGCAAAACCGATACATCGGTCGACCTCTACCTCTTATCGACAGGAGCGGGGGGGTGTTTAAACAGAGCCAGTTCTTCATAGGACACATCGCTATACCTCACGCAACACCACAGCGCAGCGGGACATGGCTGGAGCTTAATCTGGGATATGCAAAATTATTCTGCAAGTAATTTACAGAACGGCTATGAAGGCTAAATATATGTTGGAAATGGCTGAAAGAACAGAGTAATTTAAGGAACCTGTTTTTTTAACTAATCTGCACTCTATACACCATAATGGCAATGCAAAAAACAGGTTTCTAACATCAAATTTATTTAAAAGAAAAAACGTAAATGATTGCATTGCATAAGTATTCATACCCTTAATCTGGAACACATGAAATTTAGCTCAGGAGCATTCATTTTGCAGTAAGATGTTACTACACTTCAGGTGAAGTTAACCTGTGGCAAATTCAACTGAATGGTCATGATTTGGAAAGGCACACACACATCTTAATAAAAGGTCTAACAGCTGAAAATGCATATCAGAGCAAAAACCAAGCCCTGAGGTCAGAAAAACTGCCTGTAGAGCTCAGAGACAGGGTTGCATCAAGCCACACATCTGGGGAAGAGTTCAGAAAAAAATCTGCTGCATTGAAGGTTCACAGAAGCATGTAGTCTCTGTTATCCTTAATGGAAGAAGTTTGAAAAAACCACAACTCTTCCTGGAGCTGGCCTTCTGGCCAAACTGAGCAATTCATGGAGACGGACCTTGGTTAGAGTGGTGACCAAGAACCTGATGTTCTCTCTAGTTAAACTCCATGATGCAGAGATAGGAGAGACCTACAAAAGAAAAAACATCACTGCAATGTTTCACCGATTTTGGCTTTATGGTGGTGTGGCAAAACTCAATCCTCTCCTCAGTTTGAAGACACATGGAAACACATTGGGAATTTGCGAAAAAAAAAAAAAAAAAAACCTAAAGGACCCACAGACTGTGAGAAATAAGATTTGCTGTGGAGCTGTTTTTCAGTGACAGGGACTGAGGAACTCATCAGAGTAGAATAAAAGCTCGGTGCACCAAAATATTGAGATAGCCTCCATAAAAACCCAGTCCAGAGCATTCAGAACCTCAGACTGGGCAGAAGGTTCACCTTCCAACAGGACAATGAGCCAAAGCACACAGCAAGATTGGTTTATAGACAACTCTGTAAATGTCCTTGAGTGGCCCAGCCAGAGCCTGGGCTTGAACCCAATCGAATATTTCTGGAGAAACCTGAACATGTCTGCCAGCCCCTATCCAGATGACAGAACTTGAGAGGTGAAGAGGTAAGGAAAAAAAGGCAGATAATTGCCAAATGCTGATGAGCAAAGCCTGTCGCATCATACTCAAAAAGACTTGAGGCTGTAAATGTGCTTTAGCTAAGTACTGAGTTAAGGGTATGAATACTTAAGCAATGTACTTTAAGTTTGTTTGTTTTTTTTAATAAATTTACAAAAAATTATGACAGATCTGTTTTTGCTCTGTCATTATGGTGTATGGAGTGTAGATTGATGTGGAAAAAAAGGTAATTTAAAGCAGTTTAACATAAGGTAGCAACATTAAACGTGAAAAACGAAGGGGTATGAATCCTTTCACAAGGCAGTGTTGTTGTTTTAGAGTCTAATGCAACTAGACAGCTAATCTAAGTCAACGTATCTATGATACTACAGTCTGCAGATATGATTTGACATCTTCAATGCAAGTCTGTGAGATTTATCCTTTGCCAGGTAAAAATAATATGTTTGATCCCTTAAAAAAAGTAATAACATATATTATACAAGCCACATGATTTGAGGTATCATTTCTGTCCATAGTACAGAATAAGGAATAATAATAATAGTGATGCTTGCCTTAAAAAACACCACGAATAAACGAGACTGCACATTTGCGCTTATTAAGGGAGACTGCTGAAGGGAAAGAAACAGAAATAGTGATTCTGGGCTCACATAAGAGCCATGTGACTGGTCTAAAAGCAGCATAAAGTTTAGGTTAATCGTTTTGGCCTTGCTCAGGTCATGTGAGACCTACATTACAGACCTACAGTGAACCTGTTGAGAAACTAAAAGGGTTAGTTTACCAAAAAAAAAAAAAAAAAAAAAATTCTGTCATTAATTACTCATCATCATGTCATACCTGTAAGACCTTCATTCATCTTCAGAACACAAATTAAGATTTTTTTTTTAAATCTGAGAGCTTTCTGACCCTGCATATCCTGCAGCCCATGTGGCGCCAGTGGTTCAACCGTAATTGAAGCTACAAGAATGCTTTCTGAGTAAACAAAAATAATGATTTCTTCTCGTAGCTTCATAAATCACTTTTTTTTAATGACGTCCTTACTACCTTTCTGGGCCTTGAACATGTCAGTTGCTGTCTATGTAGGTTTCAGAAAGCTTTTGGATATCATTAAAAAACATCTTAATTTGTGTTCTGAAGATGAACATGACGGTGACTAATTAATGACAGAACTTTCATTTTTGGGTGAAACATCCCTTTAAAAAGTAAAAAATAAAATAAAATAATAAAAATTATTAGATATTCTAAATGTTCTATGGTATATGTATCTTACTTAATTTTGATTATCATTTGGACAAAGCGATTTTTCATATATTTTTCATAGATTCCAGATTTTCAAATAGTTGTATCTCGACCAAATACTGTCCTATCCTAACAAACCATACTAAATTGACACTTATGACTGGTTTTGTGGTCCAGGGTCACAAATAAAATAACATAAAATATGCATTGAGCTTAGTCATGCTGGTCTACTGCACTACTATTACTGCTGTATCAAGATGCTGCTGTCTTTGTGGCCAAACCAGAGAGTCAGACTTCCTATCATCATCTGTGAACTCTCCAAACCCTCAGCGCTTCCTGTGTGTGTTCTGTGGACCGGATGACTCCTGCCTTTCTGAATGAAACCCCCATAAAACATCATATATTATTGGGAGATGGAGGATGACAGTGCTGTATTTGAACACAGATGATTTTATGGTAATTGCAGATAATGGTAGAGTGCTGGGGTTGGGGTTCATCCGAGCTCATCTGGAGAGGAGGGGAAAAACTGTGAAATGACTCTGGAGAGCCTTTATTTTCAGCCTTCAATTAGGTTCAAGCAATCTGTCTGGATTTTCAGTCGAAACCTCTAATAACCACCCCCCATACACACTGAAACACACACACATGTAGCGTTTCAGCTCGGGATGGTGCCACGTGTCTGCTGCTGAGTGGTCTAGTGAGGGCTACATGTTTCCATTTGCCTCTATCTGGCTGCTCCATATCCAGAATGTCCCGAAAGGAAACATGAAGCAAGTTTAAAGACTTTTGTGCAGGGGGTCACAACTAATCAGCAAGCCCTAAGTTCAATCGTACTCCAACGTGGCATTAAAAGGCCACCGCAGCCCAGCGGGAATTGACCTCTGTGAGGAAAGTCAGTCGATACTCACACATTATTGGCAGTTTGCAAAATGAACCATGGTTCACAACGACTGTTATTATATTCCAATCCCACTGGAATAAAAGAAATATTAAAAAAATATGTTTTCTTTAACACCAATGACTACAAAGCCACATCAAAACACATTCATTCTTAGCTCATAAAAAACATCAGGCCCATGTCGTTAGTGTTAATGAAGTGTGATTGTGTAAAGTACTTCATTGCAGTCAGGTCTAAAGGTCCTCATCTGGGAGTGTTAAGTGTAGGGCCATAAAGGTGGTTTCAGTACTGAACTATTACTTGCACATGTGATGGCCGTGCAGAGACCAGGCATTGATTTGATTAACAGCCTAACCATTATGGCAAAGAGAAAGCAACAGCTAGAGACAAAGAGAGAGAAAGAGAGACCTCCCACCAGCTCAGTCAAGCACCCATCATGCTCTCTGGAAGCTTGAGAGACTGAGTCACTTTCATGAGGCGTTTACATGTGTCACTGGGCTGCAAAACAGTTGAGAAAGATAGAAAATACCATTCAAATGTAACATAACCGTTTGCTATTTTAAAGTTTAATTTATTCTTGTGATGCAAAGCTGAATTTTCAGCATCATTACTCCAGTCTCCAGCATCACATGATCTTTCAGAAATTATATAACATAATGATTTAGTTTTTAAGAAACAGATAATATTATTATAACTCTTAAACAACTCTAGTTTCATTTAATGTATCCTTGCTCAATAAAAGTATTGATATCTTAAAAAAATAAAAATTATTATTATTATTATTATTGACCCCACACTTCTGAACTGTAGTGTATATATACTGTATAAAACATACTGCCTATGTTCAGAGGACGGGCAAATCTATAAATGTCATGCCCACTAGAACTATAGCTCAACCTCCATCTGCAACACACAACCCTCAAGCACAGTGCAGTTGACGCCCTACAAGGCGTGTGGTTCAGAGACACATGGAAGCACCTGTCACGTCTAACGGCCGGCGTGACATTCTCCTAGGCTTCCTGACACCTGTAGGTCTCAGCGCTGCTTGCTATTGTCTTTCACTATTTGTTGACCTACATTCAGCCGCACACACACCCTCTTTCATAAATACTGTCATTACGTCGGTCGGCTGTCAGTCAGAGAACAGCACACAGCGGATGACATGTAATCGATACGCCGAACAGCTTTTCAACTTCACTGCATGAAATAAGAGCACTTGCAGCTTTTTCTTGTTCAAGCCACGGTCTAGTTGTGGGGAAGGTACTTTAAAGAAAAATAAAAAGTACAAATATATATAAAAAAGTGTGTGTGTGTGTGTGTGTGTGTGAGTGAGTATGTGAGTATGTATGTATGTATGTATGTATGTATGTATGTATGTATGTATGTATGTATGTATGTATGTATATATATATATATATATATATATATATATATATATATATATATATATATATATGAAAAAGCATAAGTTAACATAACATAAGTTACATTTTGTATAACAAATTATACAAAACTTTTATAACTGTTGAAGACAGTATATTATGGAAGCCCGTTTCCAATACAAAATTAAATAAAAAGATATTCGTGACTTTTTTTCTTAGAATTGCATGATATAAACTCGCAAATTGCAAGTTATAAAGAAGTACTGACTTTTTTTCTCACAATTCCAGAGTTTATATTTCAAAATTCTGACTTTTTTTCCCCTCGCAATACTGACTTTTTTTCTCAGGATTGCATGACACCCACCTGCAATTCTGACTTTTTTGCTCAGAATTGTAAGATAAAAACCTGCAATTGCAAGTTATAAAGTCAGAATTGTGAGATATAAACTTGAATTTGTGAGAGAAAAAAAAAGTCAGAATTGCAAATTTATCTCACATTGTAAGTTTTATATCTTGAAAATCTGACTTTTTTTCTCAGATTTGTGCAATACAAACTTGCAATTCTGACTTTTTTGCTCAGAATTGTGAAATATTAACTCAAAATTACGAGAAATTTCAGAATTGCAATATAAACTCGCAATTGTGACTATTTTTCAGAATTGAGGTTATATCCCGCAATTGCAAGTTTATATTACACAATTATGATGAAAAAAGTCAAAATTGTGAGTTTATATCCTGCAATTCTGACTTTTTTGCTCAAAATTGTGAATTTGTGAAATTCTGAATTTATATTGCGCAATTCTGAGAAAAAAGAAGTCAAAAATTTGAGTTTATATCCTGCAATTATGACTTTATATCACGCAATTCTAATTTTTTCTCAGAATTGTGTGATACAAACTCGCAATTCTGACTTTTTGGCTCAGAATTGTGATATAAACTCAATTACGAGAAATAAAGTTAGAATTGCAATATAAACTCGCAATTGTGATTTTTTTTCCCCTCAGAATTTAATTTATATCCCACAATTCTGATTTTCATAACTCCCAATTTTGAGTTTATATTACGCAATTCTGACTTTTTTCCTCAGTACTGCATGTACAAACTCGCAATTCTGACTTTTTTGCTCAGAATTGTGAGATATAAACTCGTAGTTGCAAGAAAGAACTCATAAGTACAAAATAATTTGTGAGAAATTTTTTTTTGCAATTCTGACTTTACTCTCAATTTTTTTCTGACTTTATAACTCGCAATTGTGAGTTTATATCAGCCACTCTGAGAAAAAAAAAGTCAGAATTGTAAGAAAAAGTCACAATTAACTTTTTTTATTCAGTGGCATAAATGGGTGTCGATAGTAAAGTATATGAATAAATATTTTGCTACAAAAAAAAAGTCATTTCAGACTTCAGTGCTACAAGCAGCACTGAGCTAAATTCAAAAGAGCATAATAGCAAACTGCTCTTACTATTTCTGCAATATGCATGCTAGTATTAGTATGCTAGCATGCTGAAATTTGCATCCATGAATAAAAAAAATATGTTTATTCACATACACTGTCCAAACTGATTCACTCAACTGACTCTGACTTTCCAACTGAATTGGATTTCCAATGTTATATACAAATGAGAGAAACAAATGACATCTTTATGACATCATGTTTAATTATTGCCTTAGTTTGCTAAACAAAACCCACAAAAGTGCAACTGCATCAGTGTCAGTTCCTCATTTACCTATAACAAAGCCATTTCAGTCAAGTACTGCTCACTGCAGAGCCAAATGGCCTTCAGCTCCACCTCTCTTGATGTCCAGCTCCACCTCTGAGTGAACAAATGGGTGGAGTTAAGGTTAGGGATAGGGTAAGGGGTAGGGTTAGGGTGTGGTTAGGTGTCTATCTCCACCCATTACCTCCAGCGAGGGGGAGCTGGAGCTCCAGCTCCTCCCATATGGCTCTACAGCGAGCAGCCTCTCATTTCAGTTGCAAAGCCGAAGATAGTTAAATGGTAATTAGTGATAAATTTTTGCCTTTTTGTCTCTCTTTTATCTGAAAGCTCTGCAGAAGTGAAGCCACCAGGCCAGCGACATGACTCATCAATAAAACACCTGGCAGCCTGCTCCGCAGCAGGACCGGCCCGAGCGAGAGAGCGAGTGCGGTAATAGCGGCAGGACCCCTCAGAGCTGAAGAACAGATGAGATATCTATCAAGACCTCCTGCTGCAGGCCAATCTGCCACACACTCAGACACACATGCGCGCACATTACCGGCAACACCCATACACAAATCACTATGAATTATTAAAACCGTCAACAATCATTTTGCAGAGGAACTGACAAAGAAGCCTGTCCATTAGCAAACTATGCATGTCTATTCTTCCTCTAAACAGCTGAACCTTGAAGTGGTCTTCTAGCATCTGTAATGAGGGATGGGGGGAGAAAAGAGAGACTATAGCATATGGGGGGGTGAGACATCACAAGCCTCTGTTTTATGACTAAATCAATGCTGCCACAACCCCCTCTCGCTTTTCTTCTTTTCTCTCCCACACACACACACACAAACACACACACTAATCCACTCTAACTCTGCTCCTTTGAACACGTACATGAAAAACTGATGGGATTCCAGAAACTGTATTGTTCAACTTTTTTAATGAACGGTTTAGGCATTAAGAATACAAAAGGAAGAAAAGAAAAACAGGAACGGCAACACTTAAATAAAAGTTTGTGCTAGAGGCATAAATGATATCTCAAATTGTGTGTTAGAGAGAGGTGATAGCTGTGTTATTACTTTTCTAAGCAATCTTTTTCCAATTTTCACCAGGCAGAGTTACCATTTTTGCTTTGCAGACAATTATGTGTGGGCGACAAACCGGTAGAAATTTGTAAACCGGTAGAGATTTTTGACTATCGCCTCGTATTTACACACTCACGTAACGTTATTGTGCTACGTAGTCATGAAACTTAACATTTGCATGTATTTTTAAGCATTGCGGTTAAAAAAAAGTGATTTTAAGCTGTGAAAGAGAACTCATTTCGCTATATGTGACCCTGGACCACAAAACTGAGTGTAAATTTGTGGAAATTGAGATTCTTATGTCATATGAAAGCTGAGTAAATGAGCTTTACATTGATGTATGGTTTGTTAGGATAGGACAATATTTGTCTGAGATACAACTATTTGAAAATCTGGAATCTGAGGGTGCAAAAAAATCTAAATATTCAGAAAATCGCCTTAAAAGTTGTCCAAATAAAGCTCTTAGCAATGCATATTACTAATCAAAAATCAAGTTTTTATATATTTATGGTAGAAAATAAACAAAATATCTTCATGGAACATGATCTTTACTTAATATGCTAATGATTTTTGGCATAAAAGAAAAATCAATCATTTTGACCCATACAATGTATTTTTGGCTATTGCTACAAATATACCCATGCTACTTAAGACTGGTTTTGTGGTCCAGGGTCACATATGTGCAAGCTGAACAGTTATTTTTGCCACTTTATAAGCCTTGAACGATTAAATAAACACACTTGTAAACAACTGAGAAAGAAAACACGTGTAACAGTATATTGGAACCAGGCAGCTCTTAAAGTGACAGCAGTCTAATATTACTGCTGTCTGTCATTCATGTTTATCAAACAAAAGAGAAAATCTCTCACTGCTCTTCACTAAATCACTTTTGTAACTTTAATAGTAAGAAATATATTTATTTTAGTGCTGTTAAACGATTAATCGCAAAGTATCGCATCGAAAAAAAGTTTGTTTACATAATGTGTGTGTGTACTGTGTAAATGTATTATGTAGGCAAACATGCATATATATTTATGAAAAATATGCCATGTTTATTTTTTTAAATATATTTATATATAAAAATAATAGGAATATAAATATATGCAAATACATGTAAATATTTTCAAAATATATACTGCATGTGTGTATTTATACAAAAACTTTTATTTTAGATGCGATTAATCGTGATTAATCATTTGACAGCACTAATTGATTTATTTATTTAGGTGTTTTTATACATATGATTACTTTATACAATGTATGTAGCATTTATTTATTTGTTCTACTGTAGTTTTTAGTCTTATTGCTTGTAATTAGTTAATTTAGGCTAGTAATAATTTGTGATATTGACACTGGTGACAAGGAAAAAAAAATAAACACCTTATTTAAAGGAGAACAAAAATGTACAGATAATTTACTCACTCCTTTGTCATCCAATATGTTCATGTCTTTCTTTCCTCAGTCATAAAAAAAATTATGTTTTTTGAGGAAAACATTTCAGGATATCTCTCCATATAGTGGTGCCTGGAAGTTTGAACTTGCAAAAAAATGCAATTTAAATGCAGCTTTAAAGGGCTCTAAACAATCCCAGCCAAGGAAGAAGGGTCTTATCTAGCGAACCGTTCGCTTATTTAAAAAAAAAATAATAATAATAATACTATATCTATATGTCTATACTATGTCTATATCTGCACGTACTGTGTGTTATGGTTCAAGACAGCTAGGGTAGGTCGAAAAAAAAAAATCTAATTTTCTCATCCAACTTCAAAATCCAACCAGAATACATAGAGTTCATGCAGAGCTAGACAAGATGAGCATTTGAGGTTACAAAGTATATAAATTGTCTTTTTTTTTTTTAGAAAATAACCAATCGTTTCGCTAGATAAGACCCTTCTTCCTCGGCTGGGATCGTTTAGAGCCCTTTGAAGCTGCATTTAAACTGCATTTTGAAAGTTTCAAACTCGGCGGCACCATAGAAGTCCACTATATGGAAAGAAATTCTGAAATGTTTTCCTCAAAAAAAATTATTTCTTCACAGTTGAAGAAAGAAATACATGAACATTTTGGATGTAAAGGGGGTGAGTAAATGATCTGTAAATTTTTGTTCTGGAAGTGAACTCCTTTAAACCAAAAATAACTATATCGTGATACAAGCTTTTAGTCATATCGCACACCCCTACAAACAATAAACACCTGCCTTTAAAAACAAAGCAGTTTTGCCAACTCTTTGCACTCGTTTAAACAACAGGAGGGCATTTTAAGCTTCAACGACACCGAGAGAGGGCGGCGAGCAGAATGTAGGTTTCACACAGCGGTGGTCTTCTGAGGAGCTCTTCCTGACAGTTACCTCATCCATATCCTTCGCCCTTATCTCTTTCAGCATTTCCACTTCCACAGTCATCTACAAACTTGTTAAAAAAAGCTAAAACCTGAGGTTGAGATGGGTTTTTACAGTCTAGCTGCGAAGCGAAGCAAAGGCAACACAGTAAACAAACATCTCTCAACCTTAAAAAGAAACCACCACAACTGGCAAAAAAGGCAAATGCTGACAGAAAAGAACAGACATGAAGAAACTTCTGAGGGCTGCCGTGGGCTTAAGACACAGACGAACCGTTAGAAGTTATGAGACGCTCTTAATCTCATCTCAAAGTTTTATTCTCATCATTTTATCTCTGTTCCTACTGCCTAAGTCTATCCTGTCTGAAGTGCTGCAGTTCCTCTGATACAGTAAGAGCTTTGTGAGTTGAAATACACAGAGCTTTTACAAAAGGCAACAGAGCTTCATTCATTTCATATGAGGCGATGCATGTTTTATTAAAGAGGTCCAATGTAAACAGATTCACAGCTTATGCAATCTAATGAAAAAATATTCAAATAATTAAATGGTAATGCGTGCCACTGCTCAGAGCTAAATCATTAGCATGCAAATGCTGCCAAACACAACTTCATGTGGCCGGAATATTTCATTGCACTCATTAGTAAATCCTCCCTCTCTTTATTCTAAATTCAGTAATTCCATGTACGGTGCCATAAATGCTTTTGAAAAAACACTACATGGCAGAGATAACGCGGACTGCATGCAGGATATTACCCGCAATCATATAAACACAGAAATGTGGGGCAAAACAATTTCTATAAAAGAGCAATTTCAATCTCATTATCCTTTTATAATGAGTCCTCAGAGACAGCAGGCGTTCCTTGCCGCTCACAGCAGTACAGATGCAAAGTGCAAGCTCGAATTACACGACAATCAGTTCGATTACGAGAAAAGAGACTAAAGGAGAGCGGTGCGCATCAGTCTGTTCAACCGCGCAGGAGTCTTGGGCGTGATGTGTGTAATTAAAAGGTCAAGTTCAATGCCTCAGAGTTAAGAGGAATCAGTTTAGACGGGCCGAGTACAGAGCCTTGGGGAGCTCCTGAATGCAGGGATGAAGAATGGAGGAGACTAACTGTTCAAAAGTCTACACCCTTTTCTACATTCTTACTTTTTTGTCCTTTGGCTAATGTTCTTTAAATTTAGTTAATACTTCATGATGTCATATTAGTCCATTTTATTCTTATCAAAACTGGATATTATTTTCAAATCTAGATCAAAACACACTGAAATAAAAAAATAATTTAAAAAAAGTCAAGGTTGATGAAAATATCTGTCAATAAAGCTTTTTAAACAATTAATCATTATTAATCGCATCCAAAATAAAAGTTTGTGATTGCTTACATACACTACCAGTCAAAAGTTTTTGAACAGTAAGATTTTTAAGGTGTTTTTGAAAGAAGTCTCTTCTGCTCACCAAGCCTGCATTTATTTGATCCAAAGTACAGCAAAACCAATAAAATTTCTAAAATGTTAAAATATTTGTACTATTTAAAATATAATATATTAAAATGTAATTTATTCCTGTGATTTCAAAGCTGAGTTTTCAGCATCATTACTCCAGTCACATGATCCTTCAGAAATCATTATAATATTCTGATTTGCTGCTTTTTTATGATTATCATCAAGGTTTATTTGATAAAAAGAGAGCTAAAATATCATTTATCTGAAATAGAAATCTTTTATAACATTATAAATGTCTTTATTATCACTTTTTTTGTTCAATTTAAAGCATCCTTGCTAAATAAAAGTATTAATTATATTATTAGTATTAATTAACTATTAAAAAAAAATTATACTGACTGCAAGACTTGTGACACAAGTTTTTATTTCAGATAAATACTGATCTTTGGATCTTTCTATTTATCAAAGAAAAGTGTACTCAACTGTTTTAAATATTGATAATAATAATAATAATAATAATAATAAATGTTTATTGATCAGCAAATCAGCATATTAGAATGATTTCTGAAGGATTATGTGACACTGAAAAAATAAAGTAATTAATTATGCAGAAAATTTAGCTTTGATCACAGGAATAAATTACATTTTTAAATATATATTTAAATAGAAAGCAGTTATTTTAAATAGTACAAATAATTTACAATATTACTGCTTTTGCTGTATTTTGGATCAAATAAATTCAGGCTTGCTGAGCAGAAGAAACTTCTTTTAAAAAAAAACGTATGACTGGCAGTGTAATATATATGTGTGTACTGTGTATATTTAAAATATATATACTGTATAAATACACATACATACACACAGAAATATACATATACACGCACAAAATATCGTTTGACAGCGCTACTTGTGAAAGTAGTGGTGTGAAACAGTGGTGAAAACCTAAGATCCTAACAACAAAAAAACAGTCCTTAAATAATATTATGAGTTGCACAAATTTGAGCTACTTTAATCTATTGTTATGTGGTATTTAATATATATATATATATTCTCTTTTCTCTTAGATTTCATCTTTGAGTCTGTGTTTATTTGAAGGTCAGAGACAAGAGTCTGCCTCATATAGAAAGAGCTCAACGACAGCGCTTAGAAAACATGGTTGACGGTCTTCATCAATGATATTATATATACTGCAGTGCTATTTGTTTTATTTTTTAACTGTACAACTGTATATACATTTAAAAAAAATATATCATTGATGAAGACCGTCAACCATGTTTTCTAAGCGCTGTCGTTGAGCTCTTTCTATATGCGGCAGACTCTCGTCTCTGACCTGCAAATAAACACAGACTCAAAGATGAAATCTAAGAGAAAAGATTCTCTTTGAAGTTGGGGGTATAAGAATATTAATTCCAGGCTTTTCTGTCTGTTTCAGAGGGCTAAGCTGCTGGGGCTCTGTGTGTGTGTGTGTGTGTGTTAGGGCTGGGCGATTAATCGAAAAATAATCGAAATCGACATTCAGAACCTATAATCGTTAAAATTTTTCCAGGAAGATTATTTCAATTACTTTCCCTTTAAAAAACACTAGCGCTCCGTTCCGTTATTCCGCCGACATGTCGATGGACAGCTTAAACAGTATTTATACAGTAAAAAGTATTTACAGGATATACAAGGGTAATTTTATTTAGAGATACTGCTTATTTTCTACTTTTAATATGAAAAACATTGAAAATTATTTATTTTGTTTCCAATAGTGCAAGTTATTTATTTTCACTAATTTAAGAAAAATGTGACTTTTCGTTTTAAGCAATGCTTGCTTAAATTTCAGTTGTTCAACACTGATGTTCAATTAATAATCATAGATCGTAGATAGTGTGTTTCCTTCAATTATTTTAAAATCAAGTAATGCACCCTTCATCCAAAAATCTCTCGCTTGTAATATGTGAACATATTTACTGTACAAAACTTGTCAGTGAACTATGAGGGCAAAAAAATAAATATTATATAAATATAATTAAATATAATTTTATTAATAAATAAAATAATCGTTCATTAATCGTAATCGGGTTAAAATGTTCAATTAATCGAGATTTTGATTCTAAGCCAAATTGCCCAGCCCTAGTGTGTGTGTGTGTGTTCGAATGTCTGGAGAAAACTGCCTTGTGCCAATCAAAACAAAGACTGGGGACACTTCTGTCTCATTAGACCACTGCCTGGTTAAGGTCTGTCCCAGGGGAAAGGGAGGACACATGTGCCTAAGGAAATGAAAAAGGGGGCGGTGTGTGCAGAAGGGGCTCGTCCCCTGCAGAAATCCCCCTAAGCCCACCCTGCCAATCAAATCTTTTTTTGATATACCCCTACCACATCCTGCACACCCCCATCTCTTTGTTTTGTGCCTCATCTATTCTCTCGCTTTCAGCCTTCGGTGTTACAAATTATAAATTTGTTGAGAGCTGGGCAAGCAGCCCATGTGCACTTCATTTCAACAGCCTGTCATGGGACGGGCACATTGCCCTGACTGCTACAAAGTGTACTGTAGTTCAAAATATCACCGTAAACTTCTTTATTAAATATCAATACCAGTAAAATGTAACAGTTTTCAATAACAGATTTTGACACCAAAGCAAAACTAACAAAATGGTTATTATAATATATATTGAATATACACTACCAGTCAAAAGTTTTTGAACAGTAGGATTTTTCATGTTTTTTTAAAGAAGTCTCTTCTGCTCAGCATGCCTGCATTTGTTTGATCCAAAGTACAGCAAAAACAGTACAATTTTGAAACATTTCTACTATTTAAAATAACTGCTTTCAATTTAAATATATATTAAAATATCATTTATTCCTGTCATTTCAAAGCTGATTTTTAGGGGGAAAATGAATTGGTGTGAAAGAGAAAGAGATGTGCAGGACAGAAATCAATAGAAACATTCCCACAACATTGATGTATTGATTTAAATCTACTTTTAAGGGGAATATTATCTGAAAATCTATAATCAACTTGACATGTTATTTATTAGATATCATAGCAAACAAATATTAGTTCAAAAACATTTACTATATAATGCAAAGCAGATTTAATGTCAGAAGAATGGGGTTTTTCATTGATTAGTTTATCTAACAAACTTCAGTCTCTGCTAGCATCAGGCTTGTGTATGCAAATGTGTGTGCATGTGCGTGTGCATGTATACGTGCATCAGTTAGCCACAAAGCGAGCTTTCTGATTGGCTCCTCCCTATCGGCTCTCTGTGCTAATAGACTCATAGATTTTAGAGGGATTCTATCACCTCTGATTGGTTCAAAGGCAATGACACTCTCTCTCTGCCAGATGGTGGTTAGAAATGTGTACGTGAGTATGTTTGACCGACTCTCACGTCTTTAAATGACAAATTCTTACTGTCAAATTTCACCCAGCTTGATTCCTCTAGTTTATGAATTATCGTCACACAGGAAAGATTAATAATTCGCATGTGACTAATACACATGGGTTTCTTGTTGTCTATTTTTAACCTTTGACTAATGTTAATATTTGAATACATGCAAATAAATAGTGTCATTTACAGGTGGAGAAAATGCAGAGGGAAGTATCAGATAGCAGATAATATATACACACACAGAGCGAGTCAAAAGTTTTTGAACAGTAAGATTTTTAATGTTTTTTTAAAGAAGCCTCTTCTGCTCACCAAGCTTGCATTTATTTGATCCAAAGTACAGCAAAAACAGTAAAATGTGGAAATATTTTTACTATTTAAAATAACTGTTTTCTATTTAAATATATTTTAAAATGTAATTTATTCTTGTGATTTCAAAGCTGAATTTTTAGCATCATTACTCCAGTCACATGATCCTTCAGAAATCATTATATTCTGATTTCCTGTTAAAAAACATTTATTATTATTATGTTAAAAACAGCCGAGTAGAATTTTTCCAGGTTTCTTTGATGAATAGAAACAGCATTAATCTGAAATAGAAATCTTTTGTCAAATAAATCTAATAAATGCAGGATTGATGAGCAGAAGAGACTTCTTTAAAAAAAACATTACAAATCTTACTGTTCAAAAACTTTTGACTGGTAGTGTATACATTTACATATTTATAAGCATTTTTCTTCTTTTATGTGGGTATCGTAATCAATTTTACTTATCAAAAAACACTGTGAAATGGAACCTCAAGATCAGTAAAATGCAAATCAGCGTGTGAAAGTTGTGCATTTGTGGTAATGAAACTCATTAGACAGAGCAGAAGATACAGCTAAGTTCAAGTCAGCTCTTTCACACTGCACTCGAACAACTAAGAAGTGAGAACACAAAAAAATTAACACGTACACAAAATATGGACAAGAATTTGTGAACAAACAGGAACAGGAATTAACACAGAACACTGTATACACAAACACACACACACAGAGCTACAAAGCCTGTGTGCTGACAGCAGAAGATTACAGTCCGTAGAACAGCTCAGACTGTTTGTCTTACGCTATGCTCAAACTCAAACAAAACAGCATTGTTTCTGCATGTCAGATTCTGCCACTGCAGCACTACCAGCACCACTACTCTGTTATTGTGATGAGTGTGTATGAGGGAGGAATCTTGACAGATCATGTGATGCAATTGAACTGTGTGCAGATATTCCTATATGTTTTTAGACACCAGGTGTGAAAACATCTCACTCAGTTTACTCAGAGGAATTTTTTTTTTTTAGCACAGAGCGCCAATATTTTTGACAAAAGAGCCATTTTTAATTTCATAGCAGTACTAAACGTGACATTTCGCCACCTACCTTAAGTGTCAATTGTAAGAATATATATATATATATACTCTCAGGAAATAAAAAGTACAAAGCCGTCAATGAGGCAGAACCATAAAGTACGAAGGCTAAAAGTTGCATCTTTGTAGCGTGTTTATCTTTAAATGGTACAATGTTAATACCTTAAAAGGTACATATTAGTACTTTAAAGTACACATTTAGTTTCAAAAGTGTACATATCTGTACCTTTTGAAAGGGTACTGCTCCAGTAACAGTTTTGTACCTTTTCAAAGTTTATTATATGGTATGCAATATAATACAAACTTGCTATATTTGCTATATGCACGGGTATATTTGTAGCAATAGCCAAAAATACACTGTATGGGTCGAAATGACCGATTTTTCTTTCATGCCAAAAATAATTAGAATATTAAGTAAAGATTATGTTCCATAAAAATATTTAGTACATTTTTCTACCGTAAATATTTAAAAACCTAACTTTTGATTAGTAATATGCATTGCTAAGAACTTCATTTAAAAAAAAACTTTAAAGGTGATTTTATCAATATTTAGATTTTTTTGCACCCTCAGATTCCAGATTTTCAAATAGTCATATCTCAGCCAAATATTGTCATATCCTAAAAATTGACCCTTACGACTGGTTTTGTGGTCCAGGGTTACATATTTCATTTAATAAAATCTACATTTGTTATATAAACAGTTGTATATTGATGTGGAGAAAAAGGAGTTAAAAAGGAGTTTTTAAATCTATTTCATATAATTATTATTTTCACGTTATTTCAGAAATCATTTGGTGCTCAAGAAACTCTTATTATTATCAATGTGGATTTTTTTTATTGTATTTATTATTATTATTATTATTATTATTATTATTATTATTATTATTATTATATAATGATGAGTAGAAAAATTAGTGACAAAATTATTACATTTATTTTAAAAATATATTTTATTATTATTATTATTATTTTTACATGATATTTCAGAAATCATTCTAATTTGCTGCTCATTTCTTCATTTCTTATTTATTTATTAATTTATGTATGTATTTATTTTTTATTATTATTAATATTATATATAATGATGAATAGAAAAAAAATATTTAATTTATTTATTTTATATTATTATTTTCACATGATATTTCAGAACTCATTCTAATTTGCTGATTTGGGTGCTCAAGAAACATTTCTTATTATCAATATGGATTTTTATTTTATTTCTTATTTTATACACCTTAAACAATTATATAACCTTTTGCAACATTATATATACACGTCTTTACTGTCAGTTTTAATTTATTTAATGCATTCCCTGCTAAATTAAAATATTACTTTATCTCAAAACTTCTCATTAAAGTGTAAAATTGTGAGAAAAAAAAAAATACCTAAATTATTTTGTTACTCATTTTTGCTCTGGTGACATATTGTGAGGAACATTCCACCTCTGCGCTGGCCCATATGCCTAAAAAGAAACGGTGATGGTAAATTTTCCACTGAGATAACATTGTAAGAAGACACATTTCACACAAGACATGCATCGCCCTTTCGATTCGAAACGCACACATCACTCAAAAACGATCCGATTATAATTTGTACCAATTCTGTAGAGTTCAGCTCAGATGTTTATATTCTTGTGAGAATCTGCTGAGAAATATTTGCGTTTTATTATTAAGTTCAACGTTTAAACCTTTTCGATTTGAGTCTCATCCGAGCTGGACCTGAACCGCGGAGACTAGAGTCACAGCAAGATCTCAGAGCGCAGTTTGGCGAGCGTGTGGGTGTCAGCCTACACTGATCACAGACCAGCATTGACTCACCAGCTCAGCACCAAACTCCACTGATAACTGCAGTTATTACTACACCTCACTAAGCTGCATTGACACAGAGCGGCAGCCAAACTGCATCCGGGGGCAGAGAGGCCTAGGACAAACACGCAAGCTCTGAAACCCACCATCAATCATTCGAGATAACTAATAAATGTCACTCTTCACCAGAGCCCCAGTCTGGCGCCTCCACGCGCGCTCGCACATACAAACACATGCATACCACACAGACACAAGCAAACAATCTCGCACAAAAGTCAGCAAACAAACCCACGCATCCCATCTCCTCTGGAGCCCAGATGCTAGTTGCGCCTTCTCGAATATTTCCTAAACTCTTGTGGACAAACTTCTAGCTTCTCCAAACCTGTTGCTAACAGAGCGAGAGAACGACAAAGCAAGAGAGGACGCGCTCCGTCCTCCCACAGACACAGGATGTGCTGCAGGAAATTCAATGGAAGTCATACAGTATTCACACACTGTCCACTTCCTGCATCAAGGTTACACTTCCATTTCCTCTAGCGTTAGCATTTCTGACCCTTTCATCAACTGCAAGCATGACTTTGTGTGGTTGAAAGGCTTTCTTCATTAACACAAGGAATAAACAGATGAATAAAACGGCATCCGCACCCACGAAGTGACTAAGCGCGTGTCATTGAGTCTTTACAGTCAGCATTTCTAAAGACAGACATTGTCCTCCTCCTCCTCTCCGCCTACATGCTGCACCTCGCTCTGGCATGGCCTGAGCCATAGACTTATAATTACTAGATGGCTCAACCCCACTCATGTCCGTCTCACCACATCCTAGCAGATGGGCCCCAGATTTTAGGCTCAGAATAGGTTGTTTCTGGGCCACAGTGAGCTTCGCAGGACGTTTGCTCTCGTATTTGCAGGAAGGATGGACATTTTGGTCATTTTACTTAAGTACTCAGGTAATAGCTAGTTGAACAGATTGGACAGGAAGTTGGATTCTGTCCTACAGGTAGATAGATGTTAGGTGGTGCATTGGTTTTTGCAAAAATAAAATAAATACAAAAAATTAAATTATTTATATATTTTAAAATAATAAAAATAATTAAAAAATAAAAGTCTAAAATAAAATTATATTGATTTACAAATAATAAAATAAAAATAATAGAATATAAAAAATAAAGACAATTACAAGAATAAACAAAGCAAAACAAAAAAAGCAAAGTTAAATGAAATAAAACAAAACAAAAACAATACAAAAATACAAAAAAAAGTAAAATAATTTAAAAACAAAAGTATAAAATAAATATATTAAATTAAAAACAATAATAAAATAGAATATAAAAGAATAAAAAAAATAATTAAAAAATAATGAAACAAAACATACAAAAATACATAAGAATTAAAGTGAAAAATAAAATTAAAACGGAAAAAATAATAGAATTTAAATAATTAAAAAAGGAGGAATAAAAGAATTAAACAAACAACAAAATAAATGCATAAAACAAAATAATTGAAAAGTAAAATCATTTTAAAATAAAAAGTATAAAATTTAAATATTAAAATTGCAAAAAAATAATAAAATAAAAAGAATAGAATATAAGAATAAAAATAAATAAAAGAAAAAGAATAAACAAAACGCGCAAAACAAAAAAATGATGCAAAGCAAAATGAAACTAAATACAAAAATATGTAAAACAAAAAATTTTAAAGTATTTAAAAATAAAAGTATAAAATAAAAATATATTAAATTACAAAAAAATAAAAGAATAGAACATAAAAAATAAAGAACAAAAAATTAACTAACCAAAACAAAAATTGCAAAACAAAAAAATTAAGCAAAGCAAAATGAAACAAAACAAAATACAAAAATGCATAACATTTTTTTAAAGCATAAAATAAAAATATATTAAATTACAAAAATATACAATAAAAAGAACAGAAAAAAATAAAGAATACAAGAAAAAGAATAAACAAAGCAAAACAAAATGCAAATAGAATGAAGCAAAGCAAAATGAAATGAAACAACAAAATAAATATAGTAATACATAAAACAAAAAATAAATTAGTAAAAGAATTTTAAAATGAAAGTATAAAATAAAAATGTAAAAGATAAAAAAATGTAAAAGAATAAAACAAAATTACGCAAAGCAAAATGAAAGCAAAACAATAAATACATAAAACAAGAAAGCATTAAAAAGTAAAAGAATTTGAAAATAAAAATAAATAAAAATATAATAATTTGGAAAAATTATATATATTAAAAAAAATTTAATAATTTAAAAATACAGAGTAAAAGAAAAAACAAGGCAAAACAAAACACGAAAATGAAGAAAAGCAAAATGAAACTAAAAACGAAAAAAAAAAATACATAAAAAGAATTCAAAATAACAAGAATTTAAACTATAAAATACAATTATATTCAATTACAAGAAATAACAAAAAAAAAAGAATATAAAAGAATTAAAATATAAAGAATTTAAAAAAAAATGCAACAAAAAAAAACGAGGCAAAGCTAAATGAAATGAACACAAAATAAAACAAACATTTTTCATGATCAATTATTGTCACTTCTTAGTTCTGGTACTCACTCCTCATTTCCAGCATTAAAGTCAAGGGAAAAAGGAGATCAAAAAGGAAACGACGTAAAGGGAGGATTTTCCCTTACTGCGCAATGATGCACCTGGAAGCTGTGGTGTGCAAACCATAGCCAGGAATAGCCTGACATACACCAGCACTATAAATTCCCCCTGTGTGTACGATCCTAAAGGAAACTCTGGATGAAGAAGGGGGGACTCCCTGAATTTGTCACAGTGAAAGCACGGCTCTGTGCGTAATGCTGGAGAGAGCATGTCAGTGAGCGCAACTGGTTATTCTGGGCGATCCCCGGGTTTGATCACAGTGTGGGAATGGCTCAGCTTTGAGTAAGTGAGAGCTCTACAGAACTCTCACGCTGAAGGGAGACTCCGTCATACCTTCCTCCTGTGTCACTCGCTCCATGACTTACTCACAGACGTGAGTAAAACACCCCTCTCTCACTATAGCTCAGGCCCCCACATGTTCACTCAGCCCTGCTCTTCCTTTCTTGCTCTCTTTCTGGGCCCATTTCCTGTGCAGATGGCGTAGGTTAATAAATAGATTGATAAAAGATGTACTTTATTGATTCCTGAAGGAAATCTCTGTGCAAGAGCAGCAATAATGCTCAACAAACAACCAACACAATATAAAATACACAGCTGGGCTCTACAAAAAGGTTTTTCATTTTGTCTACTGGCCTGGTCAAAAACAGTTGATTAATATCTGTAATTTGTAACTGCTAATAATAGCTGTAAATTAAACACATGATAAACACTCTTTCCTGAAGAACTGTGAATATTAGGCTGCAAATATACCATTTAAATAAGAATCCTGCATGTTCTGTGTGTCTTTGTGTGAATGAATGCCGCAGACACACGGTTTTGTTTACTACACACATACTGAAGCATGCATGTGATGCACAGTGTTTACAGCCTATGACGCCTCAATACACGATATATGATATGAACACAAACATAAACTTATAGAAACAAACATAGAACTGCTCTGAGACACTTCATGAGCATTTTACCGTTTCCTTTGAGAAAAACTATTGTTATATCATAAACAACACTTAAAAGGTCTTCACAGCAACCCGTCAAAATCAAAATTTGTTTTAACTTGAAGAAACTGTGACAGAAATATATTACTTAATATAGGCCTAATGATGGTTAATAAATTATTATTAAAACATTTAAGGAATATTTAACAGGAAAATTATTAATCAGAATTTATTTAGCAGGAAATGTGAATACACAACACAGTATTTCTGAAAAAAGAAATTAAATTAAATTAAATAATTATTTTTTATAAAATCAGTTAAATCAGAAAAAAAATTAATGAAACCATTAAAATGGAATTCAGAAAATTAAATGGTCAAAATAAATGTTTAAGTTTAAACTTCATATATAATTTATTAATATAATGTATGATTAATAACTGATTAACAATAAAAAGGGTATTTCATTTATTAATGAAAAATAATTGTAAAATAAATTTTAAAAATATATAATTTTTTATATTTTTTTTCTATAATTTTAAACACAAAATTTAGATAAGTCAAGAACCATTTCTGATTTTCTGGCTGCGTCATTCTAAAAAAAAATCATAATAATCATAAATCACTATTATTTTTGGCCAATATTAAAATATTAAGAGTTCAGAAATCATGCATTTACTGAAAAAAAAATCTTTAACAGTGAATTTTTTTTTCTTTAGTTTAAGTTTAAACTTCATATATGTGACCCTGGACCAAAAAAAAACAGTCATAAGGGTAATTTTTTTTTAATTGAGATTTATACATCATCTGATAGCTGAATAAACAGATTAATGGCTTTCCATTGATGCATGGTTTGTTAGGATAGGACAATATTTGGCCGAGATACAACTGAAAATCTGGAATCTGATAAATTTGATTTTGGATATTATTAATCAAAAATTAAGTTTGATAAATTTACGGTAGGAAATTTACAAAATATCTTCATGGAAGTTGGAACATGATCATTACTTAAGATCCTAGTGATTTTTGGCAAAAAAGAAAAACCGATCATTTTGACCCATACAGTGTATTTTTGGCTACTGCTACAAATATACCCGTGCTACTTAAGACTTGTTCTGTGGTCCAGAATCACATATAATTCAACTGATTAACAAATAAAAAAATATGATATATTATTGTTATTATTATTATTATTATTATTATTATTAATAATAATAATAATAATAATAATAATAAATTTAAACATACAAAATGAAACTGCATTACAAAAGACAGAATAAAAGTATTGCGAAACAGAGAGTGTATAATCATATTCATTCAAAGACAAGCTTTAAATCATTCTGACACTTTTCAACAAGCCACTTCTATGCTAGCCAGCTATATAACATAACCTTGATCACATATTTAAATTCCACTTTACATATTTTAAATAGAAAATGTTTGGTTTTCTATGATGAACAGTAAATTTACTAAGTTTGCAAGACACATAAACAGCATTCAATGCATTCAAGCTCCATTCTGTGGGCTTCTTGTGCCAAAACCAAACCAATTCTGCCATTTTTAATAATGCATACTTGCAAATTTATAGCTGCGACGTGCATTATAAGTCCCCGACGCCAAGAAATACATTAAACCCTCAACTGCTGCCAAAGGCTACTCTTGCACCTTTGTGTGCACTGTCTATGTTCTCAAACACTCTTTGAGAAGCAGATGGATTGCAGAGTTTTATAATAAAGAACATTCTGGATTATTTACAACTTTAGTCTGCATCTGCAGCATGCAGTTTTAGTCAAAACCCAAAACGCTGCATTAGCACTCCATCCCATCCTGGAACACCAAGCATGCTACAGATGGGCTCCATAAACATGAAGTTGTAAATAACTCAGAATATGTCATCAAACGATCATTTATGCTGCTTTTAGTATCCTAGCAGTCAAAAAATGTCAGGTTGTTATTTCATAACCTTGTCTTGTTGTCTTAATCTAATGTGTGTTGGAACAAGCATCTGCTCTGCGAGTATGACCTTGAAACCATATGTGACGATACCAACTTTTCGATAAACGTTGCTTCGTTGTCCTGTGTGGGTATTAGGAGGATATCCTAGAGAAGATATTTCGACCATCACTTCCAGAGCACCACAAAGCCGCATTGTTTCATTTCCTGTAATGTTAAGGTCTTATGAAAGCTGTGTCTCTTCAACAAAACAAAAACATTTCTCTCATACTCCTATTCAGCTTCATGGGTCTCCTCAAACATCACTGTCTTTTCTGTGAACGACCCGAAATGCCATTTCTGAATCAGCGGAACATTACAGTGAGTTCACGGTGACAAACAGGAAAAAGAGATCTAAGATTAGCTTTACGATGATCAGCTTTCTGAAACCAGCTATGGCAAATTAAAGCCAACACCAGCAGGAAGCAGAGTGACATCATAGTGATGTGAAGGACACAGCTTCACGGTCACTTCCGGTTTGAGTAGCTTTGCAAACAGTGATAAGATTGACACACACAAGCACAATGTAGATACTGACCCCAATTACTGGCAGGAAACTGCCTGGTGCTGAGGTGAGGTTTGAAATAGCCAATTTACATTTTTCAGCTTCATAATTTTTCTAGTTCCCTGAAAGCCAACTCTCTCATTCTCGGCCTAGCTTTACAATGTAGAGTCCAAACAAATGTGGTAAACAAAGAGAACAATATCTATAGCAGGCAACATCCTGTTTCCTGGTGCGACACTACAGAGCTGAGCAGATTGAGTGGTGATTACTTTAGGAAGCTGCGGCGGCACGGCTGTCAGATCGGCCATGAGAGGCAGAAACTTATCGCAACAGCTGGACAGATTTCCCATACTCTTGTGCGTAGATATCAACTGCTCTGAGAAGCATGACACATCATGCACTCCACACCAGACGGAGCTCTTCTAAAAGTCTCCACGTTTCTTGGCGCATGTCTAATTTTTAACCACTTTTGGATGGATGCTTTTGTTTTAGCGCAATTTATGATTTAATAGTCGATGTGTGTTAGCTTTGAGACCTTCATATACTCCTAAATTTGATCAAATAAACATTATCAGATAAATATTTTCAGGCTTTCTTTTCTGGAAAACAGAACTAAATATTGATGACTCATCCTGCACTGCACAGATTTTTGTCCAATCAAATGCTTTCTAGAATGTGATTGTTCCTCCCCTTGATGCAGGGTTCCTCAAATCTTACCCTGGAGGGCCAATGCGCTGAAGAGTTTAGCTCCAATCCTGATCAAACTCACCTACCTGTGATTCTCTAATGATCCTGAAGACCTTGATTAGCATGCTCAGGTGTGTTTGATTAGGGCTAGAGCTAAACTCTGCAGGAAAATGGATCTCGTGGGCCAGATTTGAGGATCCCTGCCTTGATGTAACCTGCCACAACTAGTAATGCCAAGTACCAAATCCTAATTTTGACTAAAAAAATAAAATAAAATAAAAGGGTTTGGTTTTCAGTTATTTAAATGTTATTTAAAGCCTGCCTTAAAAACAGTATAAGGTGCACCAAATCATGATTTTGGTAAACGAATAAAATAAAAAAATAAAAAATAAAAAAAGTTTGGTCTTCAGTTATTTAATAAATAAATAAATATGTTTATAACAGTATAAGAAACAGCAAATCATGATTCTGACTAACGAATAAAATAAAGTTTAATTTTCACATATTTAATTCAATAAATAAAAAATAAATATCTAAATAAATAAATAAACAAACATGCTTGTTCTTTCTAGTGAAAGCCTGCCTCTAAAACTGTATAATAGACACCAAATCATGATTTTGACTAAAGAATAAAATAAATATCTAAAAAAAATTATAAAATTTCAGTTATTTTCAGTTTTACTTTGTGATTTAAATAAATAAAACACGTTTCTTCTGTCTAGTGAAAGCCTGCCTCAAAAACAATATAAGAAACAAATCATTATACTGACTAACGAATAAAATAAAATAGGCTTGGTTTTTAGTTATTTAATTAAATAAATACATACATACATACATAAATAAATATCTATTCTGAAAGCCTTCCTCAAAAACAGTACAGAAAACACAAAATCATGATTTTGACTAAATTAAATTAAATAAAACTTGGTTTTCAGCCATTTAATTAACTAAATAATAAAATATCTAAATAAATGAATAAATAAATACATATCTTTTGTCTAGTGAAAGCCTGCCTCAAAACAGACACCAAAGAGACACAAAATCATGATTTTGACTAACAAATAAAATAAAACAGGTTTGGGTTTCAGTTATTTAAATAAATAAATAAATAAATAAATAAACAAACGTTTGATGTGTCTACTGAAATCATGCCTTAAAAACAGTATAAAAATGCAATATAGCCAAGGCTGGTTGGTATAGCTTGTTAGGTCTGGTTCTTAGAGCTGCTTATGAAACGGGTGCTTATGAAAGAGTGATGAGTTTGTTTCTCCACATCTCTCGTTTCACAAATCTGCCCGTGGGCTCAAAGAGGATGCTGCTTCCGGGACGCAGCAGATCAATACTGGTTTCAGTTGAGGAAGGTTGTTGGAGGATTCATCCCGCCTTATCAGTATAAGTGCAGGACTGAGCATTTAGAGAAACACACACACACACACACACACACATTCGCAACATGTCCAAGCACTTAGCCGTGATGTTTTAATTAAGGAAATGTCTGAGATATCCTGAGAGTTTCATTACTCTAATTTAAAAAAATGCTTAAAAGTTGTTAACAAACTAATGAAGTAGTCTTAAGACACATCACTTACAACATATCAGTAAAAAAGAAAAAAAAAAGTGGTTGCTAGGTGGTTTCTTTCTGGAGTTCTGAATCACAAAGTATTGAACTGGTCATCATGTAATCATATGCTCAAAAGCAACGGATAACTGACGAGACCACACACTTCAAAAACGTCTCTCACACCCCACGATGACTGACATGACTCTTGTTTTGAGTGACAGACAGGAGGCAACCGATCCCAGAGGGCCTAATCTAGCCTGACAGTTTAAACAGGCTTTCACACTGAGGTAGCGAGTCGGTCACAGGGCTGCGGGCAGTTTCAGGGCCACGTTACGCTGAGTCTACGGGAGGTTTCTGATCAGAGAAAGAAAAAAGAAGTCGTTGCCAGCTCAGAGTTTCCATCCTGTGCGCTTCAACAGCATAACGTACAGAAACGTTTATGCGGTCCCTCTGATGAGATCACCACTTTTACGGCGGGAAAAGACAAAAGGCATTCACAGCTCCGGCAGGTGTTCTCCTGCGGCTGCTTTAAAACTACAAGCCTGAGGTTTTATCCTAACACATGCAGACAAAAGCTTCATTGAAATCAGCTGGATGTATGGTGACAGCTATGAGAGTTCATACACAGGGAGGCTTTTTTTAATGTTTGAAAGTCTCACCAAGGCTGCTTTTATTTTTCAAAAATACACAGTGATATTGTGAATTACAATTTAAAATAACTTTGTATTTTTTCCTGTGGAGGCTTTAGTGTCACATGATTTTTCAGAAAGCATTCTAATATGCTAATTTGCTGCTCAAGAAACATTATAATTATCAATGCTGAAACTAGGGGTGGGTTATATACCGGTAGACACGATTAACCAGTAAAAATTTGTCAACCAGATCGTGTTTACATGATCACAAGACGCTGCTGTGCTGTGTGGTCATGAAAACGTACTGTTTGCATACGTTTTTAAGCATTGCAGTTTAAAAATGTGATTTTAAGTCAGCACCGATGGCCTTGTGGGCGGCGCGTCAACATATAGTGCCACTGCGCTGCAGGAGTCCAGAGCAAAATTTCAGGAGCACATTCTAAACAATGTGCAAAAAATTTGCCTTCCTATTACGCTCAGCTGTGACTTGTTTTTAGAATACTTTTGCGCTGCAGGCATCCCGACTTTGAATCCCAGCTCAAGGACCTTTCCTGATCCCGTCCCCCTCGCTCTCCCACTTGCTTCCTGTCATCTCTATAATGTCCCATGATAATAAAGCCAAAAAACACAATCAGCAGTGAAAGAGAACTTACTTCGCTATATGTGTGCGCTGTCTGAGAGGCTTTTTTTGATTTCCTGTTTCTGAGTGCTTAATAAAGCCACGTAAAATACTGTGTAACAGTATATTGGATCCGGGCAGCTCTTAAAGTGACAGCAGTCTAATATTCCTGCTGTCTGTCATTCATGATAATCAAACAACTTCTCACTGCTCTTGATTAAATCACTTTTGTAACTTTAATAAGAAGAAATATATATTCAATTTACACAGTGAAGAATATGCAATGTTTTTATACATTTGGTTACTTTACACAATGTATAGCATTTTTTATTTATTTGTTCAACTGTAGTTTTTTCCTATTGCTTATAATTAGTTTCTCATTCTTTTTTTACTTGTCTTCAACTTGAGTTTTTTGGTATCATAGAGACTTTATTTAAAGTAAAAATAGCTATATTGTCATATATCGTTGCTGTGAAATAAAATTACTCATATCGTGATATAAGATTTTAGTGCTATCACCCACTCCTAATTAAAACCATAATATATATTTTTTTAGAATTTTTAGGATAAAAGTTTGAAAAAACAGATTTTATTTGAAATAATAAACTTATAAAGATCTTTACTGTCACTTTTGATTAATTTAATGCATCCTTGCGAAATAAAATTTTAATTTCTTTTAAAAACTCAAGGGTTTCTTTTAAAGAAAACATGTTGTGGGATACATTCTGTATGTATTTAGCATGTTTAAGTGCTTTGTCTCAGATTTGTTTGTTCACAGACTGCCTTCTGGGATTTCATTCTCAACAGCAGTGGATGGTGACTGGGGCTCAGATGGCCTGCTGTGTATGTGTGTGTTTCAGAGTATATGAGGGGGAAACAGAGAGAGGCAAACACATCACAATAAATCAAGAACGTCAGCCAGACTCCCCGAAGACCAGCACCACATAGACACAAAAACGCAACAAAGTCCCATATGGACACCCGTGAAACCTCACTAGACAAATCCTCATTCCCTCTCCGGACTGGACACACACACCCGACTCCACAAGTACCTTAGTGGAAACAAGGCAGGTTTCTGTTCTTTAAAGCGCACATCTGCCAGAATGGACCTAACCCAGAGCTCAGACGGGACATTGCCAGTTGTAGAGCAACCAGAGGAACAAAAGGCCTGTTCTCTCATCTTCCGCTCCACTCTTGCTCTACAAGACACCTAACCACTTGAGACGCAGCTGTCGAGACTACTATTGATTTGCTGTTGGGTTGATCTGAATCCATCCTGAAGTTCCACCTGCTGCCCGCACCATTCGCTAGGGACAAAAAAAAAAAAAAAAAAAAAAAAAAAAAAAAAAAAATACAGCGCCAACACGCACTTGCAGTCACTTAGTCGACAAGAAGCTGTCACAAATGGGGCTCTGGTTTCAGAGAAATACATTTTCACTGCTGTGGAAAGTGTGACACTCACCCACTCAGTTCACGAGCACGACAGCGCCTTGTGACACCTGAGACGGAGAACTTAAAGAGTGAGAGGTAAAGAGAGAAAACTAGCGAGATATTAGAGAGCGAGAAGAGGCGAGCAGATGTTCTGACATTTAAAACCACCAACAGAGATACAAATGAAACCTCAAAAGCTGATAATTCATTAGATGTTCATTTCAGAAGGCGTCCCGTCTAAGCTTTTCCAGACGAGATCAACAAAGGTTGAACCCCAAATTTCAGGGGGCTGGGGTACAAAGAGATGTTTGTGCAGACAAAAGGGTGATGGGTGTTTTAATGACAGGGGGGTGGTATATCTGAAATTAGCGCATTGCATTATAATAAGGCTAGAAATACACTCTACACAAGCACACAAACACAAAAGCTTGGCTAACGAATTTTAACACATTGAAATCGCATTCAACTATAAATATATAACCTCTATTAATATACACTACTAGTCAAAAGTTTTTGAACAGTAAGATGTTAGTTTAACGTTTAATGTAATGTTTTTTAGGATTATTTTATTAATAGAAATATCCAAAGATCAGCAATTATCTGAAATAAAACGCTTTGTAACATCATACACTTTCGACAGCTTGGAGTCACAGGAATCACAGGAACAAATTACATTTTAAAACATTCAATAGAAAGCAGTTGTTTTAAAAATGACTGCACCAAAATGACTGTTTTTGCTGTACTTTGGAAGAAATGTAGGCTTGGTGAGCAGAAAAAACTTAAAAAAATAACATTAAAAATCTTAAAGTTCAAAAACTTTTGACTGTGTATAAAAAAAAATACAGATATTATGTCAACAGTGTTATTAAATTATTTGTTTTTAACTTTAGACAAAGGCAAATGCTATCAAAATTAAAAAAGAGAGAAACGGCCAATAACCAATTAATGGCCAATATTTAAATTAAATAATTTTTTTCTACAAAAAATAAAACACTAACATTTTAATTTAATGAAAACACAGAGATACTGTAAAATATTATTGCAGTTTAAAATAACATGTAAAATGTAATCAATAACTGTGATGGCAAAGCAGAATTTCTTGTTTTAGTGTCAAAAGATTCCTCAAAAATCATTTTAATATGCTGATTTACTGCTCAGGAAAATGATTTGTTTTTAACTTTAGATGTTAGAAGACAGAATATACAAGATAGTAATGTTGTCAAAATAAATAGCCAATAACCAATTAAATGGCCAACATTTAAATTTAAATACAATATTTAAATCAAATAAATAAACATAAAACACTAACATTTTTGGCAACAAAAAAAAAGTAAATTTAGAAGTAAATTTATTAATTTGAATAGAACATTAGATGATAATTAAGGTAATCAAAATGTAAAATGTGGAAATTAACATGAACAACCAAAAATGTAATATTAGATAACAGTTATGATAATAATCTCTAGTATCACTAAATAACGGTTACTATTTACAGTTATTAACCATTTAATAAAAGTTATTATTTAGGTAGCTAGTTACAAAACGAATCAATAGTTTACCCAAGTTGCAAAATTTTGACACTGCCATTAAAGTAGTTGACCAAAAAACAAAGTGCTTCTGTTAATGATTGACCCTCGAATTATGAATATCATTTTTGCCTAGAAGCATTTGTGTACTTGCATATCATATGTATTCTGACCTAAATGTGTTTGTGTTCATAGCAAAAGGATAATTGTGGAAGGGAAACACAAGAACAGGATGCTGTGGGGCACTTCCTCCTTGAGTTTTCCTCCAGATGACTGAAAAGCGGGTTAAATGGCACAGTACAGAATCCAAGTGAGCTAAAATAATAACAGATACCTGCACTTATTGCCACTGATTTGCAACTTAAAGATTAGGGTGCACAGGGTGTCCTGTCTTGTAAGAGTGTGTATGTGTGTGTTTGCCCTTCCTCTGGAGGTCATATATCCACAATGTCCTTCCTTTCCGGTTTTCGCCTCAGCCTTTCTTGCAACCCACTTCCTTTAAAATCTGGATAGGTTTTGGGGTCTTGAGACACTGAATTTATTCAGAAATTCTCGGAAGCTCAGTCCTTGCCAATTAAGGCCAATTCAAAGCAGTGGTATCTCCCAGATCTAAGGCTCTGAATCAGTCCATGACTTCCTCATTAATGAAGCTTTTTCCATCATTAGCCAGGCACCACATGAACCTCATCATCACGCTGCAGAGCAGACGGTGTGGTAACTGAGGCGTGGTGGGGTGGGGGAGTTGGGATATGTGGCGTGCCATCTGATTGGTGGTAGACTGAGTGCTGCTAATTGCGCTTTTACCCAAGTGCGGACCTCCGCTCATTAATCACGGCGCCGGGCCTACATTTGACAAGGCAATTTAAGAGAAATAAACACAAACATGATCGCAATAACAGGCGGACTTAATTGAGCTCCAATGCAGGACAAACATGTTACACAATGGGATGAAGGAAAAAGAGCGGGAAGACATGAAAGAGTGACCAGAGAGCGGGGAGACCCCTAATTGAGTAGAACATCTGGCTCTGTTCCACTGATATTTGGCTGTTTGAACTCCATTGTTCCTGTGTGTGATGGATGCAGCTGGAAAAGGCTGAGATTGGGGGATGGAGAGGGGCCCATTTGGTCTGCAGGCTCCAAGATGAGGGGAGGATATATTTTCCTTTCATTCTTCATGGGAGGGAATTCACTTACTCTGTAAATAACTCCAATTAACTGCAGTCAAGGGGTGACATGACCTGCTGCAGTCCATCATGTGCCATTTGGCCAGGTCTGGCTCGCATTGGACTTTATTGCAGTCAATAGTTACTTAGTTCACTTAAAGGGATAGTTCACCCAAAAAAGAAAATTCTGTCATTTATTACTCACCCTCATGTTATTCCAAACCTGTAATGGTGCGTTCACACCGGACGCGACTTGCGCGGAAAAAACGCGCTATTCGCGCGTAGTTGAACGCTTGAACATTTGAGTTTACTCGCGTCATTCGCACGTGACATTTTCTTCACAACAGACGCGAATTCGCGTCATGGGAGGGGCTTCTGCCACTCGTCAGCGGGAAAGTAGTTGTAAAATAGGTGAATGAGCTCAATTTGCCAGATTTAGCTTGCTTGTAGTCTCAATATGTATGTATATGTAGGTCAAATTGAGTAAAGAGCGTTTTTTAAAACTTACCAGATTGTCCGACCTATTCACCCACTTTCTTCCTAGCAAGATCCTTTTTATTCCTGTTTCTAACCACAGACAGCAACAGTGACTTGGGATTTTGTACTCCACTGTTGTTTCGAATTTCTGCCTCCGTCACTACTAGAGCAAGCTCCTGATTGGTTAACGCGGCACGGATTTTCGCCAAAGTTCAGATTTTTGAACTCGCGCGATTCACGCGAATGGCGCGGCAATCGCTTGAAACGCTCAATGCGTGCCGCTTCATTCTCGCTATTCGCGCGTTTCGCGCCGCAGGATGGCTATTCGCGTCTTTGCATTGACTTAACATGTAAATCACTCACGCTTGCCGCTTCATTCACGTCCGGTGTGAACGCACCTTAAGAACTTCGTTCATCTTTGGAACACAAAGATATTTTTGATGAAATCCGAGAGCTTTCTGACCCTGCATAGACAGCAACACAACTACCATGTTCAAGGCCCAGAAAGATAGTAAGGACATCGATAAAATAGTCCATGTGACATTAATGGTTGAACCATAATGTTATATGAAGCTACAAGAATGACTTCATTTAACAATATTTTTACTAATTAAATGCCACCTTTGAACAAGATGAAATACAGTTGTAAAAAGTTTACTTACACCTTGCAGAATCTGCAAAACGTTAATTTTACTAAAATAATAGGTATGACACAAAATGCATGTTGACCTGAGTAAAATATTTCACATAAAAGACATTTATATAGTAAACAAAAGAAAACAGTAGTTACATTTATAAAAATGACCCTGTTCAAAAGTTTACATACACTTGATTCCTAAATTTACTGTTGTTACTTGAATGATCCACAGCTGTTTGTTTGTTTTTGTTTAGTGATAGTTGTTCACGAGTCCCTTGTTTGTCCTGAACGGTTAAACTGCCTGCTGTTCTTCAGAAAAATCCTTTAGGTCCCACAAATTCTTTGGTTTTCTAGCATTTTTGTGTATTTGAACTCTTTCCAACAATGATTGTATGATTTTGAGATCCATCTTTTCACACTGAGGACAACTGACAGATTTATATGCAACTATTACAGAAGGTTCAAATGCGCATTGATGCTTCAGAAGGAAAAACGATGCATTAAGAGCTGAGGGTGAAAACTTTTGAGCAAAATAAGTGTACATTTTTTTATTTTGCCTAAATATCATATTTATTTCATTTAGTACTGCCCTTCAGAACACTACAGAAGATACTAACGTTTCACAGAAGACAAAATAAGTGAACCCTGATCTTAAAATTCAGCTTTTCAGCATTTGTGTATTTGAACCCTTTCCAACAATGACTGTATGATTTTGAAATCCATCTTTTCACACTGAGGACAACTGAGGGACTCACATGCAACTATTTCAGACGATTCAAACGCTCACTGATGCTCCAGAAGAAAAAAAAAAAAAACACACACAATGCATTAAGAGCCGGGGGTGAAAACTTTTGACCAGAAAGATGATGTAAACGTTTTTCTTATTTTGCCTAAATATCATATTTGTTTCATTTAGTACTGCCCTTCAAAAGCTACATAAGATACGTACATGTTTCCCAAAAGACAAAATAAATTAAATTTACCCTAATCTTCAAATTCAAAAAGTTTAATGCATTGTGTTTCCTTTTAAAGCATTAGTGAGTTTTTGGACCTTCTGTATTAGTTACATAAAAAACCCTCAGTTGTCCTCAGTGTGAAAAAATGGATCTCAAAATCATACAAAGAATTTGAGAGACCTGAGGGATTTTTCTAAAGAACAGCGGGCAGTTTAACTGTTCAGGACAAACAAGGGACTCATGAACAACTATCACAAATAATACAAAAAAACAGCTGTGGATCATCCAGACAACAACACATTGTTAAGAATCAAGAGTATGTAAACTTTTGAACAGGGTCATTTGAATACATTAATCTATTATTTCCTCTTGTGTGAACATCTTTATGTGAAATATCTTATTCAAGTGAGTACTAAATAATAAACACCATGCATTTTGTATGATCCCTCTAATTTTGCTAAAATAATTAACATTTTGCAGATTCTGCAATGCATATGTAAACTTTTGACTTCAACTGTAGTCCATGAATCAGCTTCCTGGAACTTTGTTTTATAATGGTATTTTATAAGGATCCAACATCTTATACATATAAAAAGGGGGATAAAAAGACACAGCGAGAGCCAGAAAGATAATGCAATTATTACTTCGGATGAGAAAAATAATCCACTGCATACTGAAATGTCTTTCTGACCAGAATCCATTGGAGAATGGGCAATTGTGCTCATCCACCAAACAAGCTAGCCTATAATTAGTTCCTCCTAGGGAAGAAGAAAATCGCTGAACATTAACTTCTGCTTGCACAGTAAAAATAACAGTTAACCTTTTAAGAGATGCTCTCTGCAACGTGCTTACTCAAGGTCAAAGGAAACAAGGCAGGCCGGTCTCGCAGTTCCCCTACCAAGCAGTTTCAAATCCACAGCTCCGTTTCCATCAAGGTCTGCACTTTCACTTCAGCTTTTCATCAGCGGCTCAGACGGCGTCTTGAGATAAAGCTACATCAGTGACCTTTTCCATCAAATCTGCTGCTGCCTTAGCAATTACGTTCAGGCCAAGCATCATTCCTGTTGCCCCCTGTTTGATAACATGTCGATCCTATTCTGTTTACTCACAGCAGATGGTAATGGGCTCCACAAAGTCAGTTTCAACAACCAGAGCATTGTGTTTATCCATGGAACATCTGCGTGGAGAACGTAGTAGCTTGTGGTCAAACACGAATTAAGGATGGCTGTTCAGTGAGGGCGGTAAACATCCTGTGCTTTAAGGAAATAAAAACATTCCTAACATCACATCACGGTGCTAACACCTACACTGGTTTACAGGTGCGAGAGGCGTAGAGGTGCAACCCAGGAATAAAGTTTTTTTTGCACATTTGCGGAAAACAAAAAATGTTCCATCAATGTTAAGCAGCTTTATACCGAGCAAGCTGAGTAAGGAGATTTAAACAGACGGCTGCCACTTGTGAGCAAGTACAGTATATTACCTTTCTCAGAAGGGAATTAGCTCCTTGAAGAGCTCTGAAGAGCTTTAAAAACATAGTTTTTAGACATAGCAAGGCTAGAAGTGGTGGAGTAAGGAATGGGGTTAATACACCACGATTTCACAGTCAGTGTGAATGCAAAACAGCTCCTTGGACCGTCCCCACTGTCTGTGGCCTGTTTAAAGGCCAAACCTCAGAGATATTTTCTTCTGCGAGTTTGACAACAGTACATCTGAAGTCTCTATCTCTGTCAACAGCAGTCTCTCTGTCATCTGCTCACACCTCAAAGCCACAGGAACATTAAAACATCTGCCGATCTTCTCATGAAGCATGATGCCTGAGAAGCAAGCACGTCAATGAGGCCAAGTCTGAGGCTTCAGAGAAGTTCAACGTGTACTGCATGGCTCCATCTCTGTCACAAAAAAAAGACACTGAGGAGATTAAAGGATGAGAGAAACAACGCTGAATGGCTTAAGATTGCCACCTCAGCCCCGGATACAGCAAAGCTTGCCAATCTCCACTCGATTCAATACATCCGGCTCATTCATCCCTGTTCCTGACCACCGTTGTCCGCCTCTTAACGTCAATACTAATAGATAGTAATGCATTTAGATCTTTCCAGTAAAAGGAGAAACTCAGAACCTCAGCAATCCTCTCATAATTATAAAACAGGATTGAGATTGCTAGAATACAGTGCACAATCTATCTATAAAAATTATGCCGTTAATGAAACAAAGCAAAAACGCTTTCGTTTTTTTTTTCCACTGCTCCATCAGTGGCTTTATGGTTAATTTTTTTTTATTTTTCTGTTGTTGTTGTAATTTGCCACAGATGTGCGACAATGTAAACACAGAAAAATAGTAACAGAGACGTGATGAACAACGAAAAACAGGGCATAATGAAATGAAAATGCTTGACAGGGTTTTTAAAAAAAGTTTTCAGTGCACATTTGTGAACTTAACCACAAAGATAAATAAACCACAAAGACACAGCAAAACTAGGTATTATACGTTATTTAGGAACTTTTTTGTCCTCCACAGACTGTCTAACGTTGCATGACAGAGATGATATTTATGGCAGGAGGGTGCTGGGGGAGAGAGACCGAAAAAGAGAGTCCCATTGTTGGTCTCAGGAGCTGCGGTATAATTACTATAGCACATGCAGGGCCTCTATGAAGATGCCTGGCTGTAGGCCGGGGACCAGCTTTCTGTACTGATGTCTCCCCGCAGCCCCACTGCACTATGAATGAACTCTCCTTGCTTTTCCACATGGCTTTTCTCCTGTTTCCCTCCTCTCTTACTGGCTCTTCTGTCCTTTCTCCACATCTCATTCAGTGGGCTCAATAATAAGGAATGTTTCTGCTGTCCTAAGCAGGACTTTCACTTGCTCTGCCAACATTTTCATACCCACGTTTATTCCAGTGTATTATTTACAAATGTATATGTATTGATACTGTTATCATGTACTGTTATATTATGTATGCCAGAAGGTAATATACACTGCCGTTCAAAGGTTTGGGATCAGGGAGATTTTTAATGTTTTTTTTTTTTTTTAAGTAGTCTCTTATGCTCATCGAGGCTGCATTTATTTAAACAAATGAAAAAAAAAAACAGTAATATTGTGAAATATTATTAGTTTAAAATAGGAGAGTTCTATTTTAATATAGTTTATTCCTGACATCAAAGCTGAACTTTCATCAGATAGTCTTCAGTGTCACATGATCCTTCAGAAATTATAATAATAATAATAATCTTTATTTTATATAGCACCTTTATGTTACTTCTCAAAGTGCTGTATATAACAAATAAAACATCAAAATACAGCATATAAAACTAATAAATAAGAAAAAAAGAAACATTCATTCAAACATGCATTTAAAATAAATAAAATTAATTTAAAAAATATAAATATTCAAATAAAAGCTACCCTAAAGAAATGACTTCTAAGCCAAGATTTAAATTATTTAATATGCTGATTTATTATCAATGTTAAAAACTGATTTTGCTGCTTAATATTTTTTTGGAACCTGTGATACTTTTTTCAGGATACTTTTGTAAATAAAAAGTCAAAAGGAATAGCATTTATTCAAAATAGAAACCCTTTGTAACAATTTACACAACAATTCAAAAGTTTGAGGGTATATTTTTGAAAAATAAAACAAAAGATACTTTGATTTAGCAAGGATTTCTGAATCATAAAATGATTTCTGGATCATAAAATGATTTAATAGTTGATGAAAATGCAAATTTGCATGAAAGGAACAAATTATATTTTAAAGAGTATTAAAATAGAAAACTGTCATTTTGAATTGTAACAATATTTCACAATATTAGTTTTTTCTGTATTTGTAATCAAATAAATGCAGCCCTGATGAGCATAAGAGACTTCTTTGAAAAACATTACAAATCTCACTGATCCCAAACTTTTATATTGACTGCCAAACAATATTATTTTTATCATTTTGAAATGTTCCAGTATATCTAATGCATTCAATATTGAAAACCTCATCTATGTAAGCCAGCCAGATGTTACTGTGGCAACATATTTAAATTAGCAGAATTTTAACGTTCAGATGAAGCCAAACATTTCCGTTTGCAAGCCACAAATGTATACTTGATCATCAATCATGTGAAACCGTGACAGCACAGCATCAACCAGCATTGGGCCATCAAACCATCCTTATTGTTAAGTCCTGCACTCATCTCAATTTCTTGACCTTTTGTGTTCCCTCCCTTCCTGTCTGTAATCTGCAAAAGGACACATTTCTATCCCCCCTCTTTGTGTGGGACAGGGAGCCAAAGGCTGGAAGGCAAAGTAGAGGATCTCTCCCTGGAGATTTAAGACAGAGTGACACAGCAGACGTGAAGGAGCTGTCAGCCGATATCCCTGCTCCTGTCCGAAGCGAGTGTCACAGCTTCTGGATACGACAACGTGCCAGGATGGTTTGTCAGTTGGTGTCCGCGGGCTAACAAATGCTGCTTTACCTCTCATTCACCCCCTAAAACTTTCATATCAATCATCTTCTCACCCCTGCAGAAACCGGTGAGACTGGGATCGAAAGCATTACTAAAATTAAACTCTTCTGCCAAAACCCGAGCCCTAGTCGCCAATCAAAAGCGCTGGGATATAAACCAACAGCTGAAACACTATTATTTGCTGGCAGCATCAAACGCCCTTATGATACGTTTTCAAACTGTGCAGTATTTTCCCAAATAGTCAGTGGCCTAAATGCAGTTTAATTGATGTGAGGCTACGCTCTAAACCAGATGCTGGGAATGTTAGGCTTGGCTGTCAGTAAAACAGAATGCTAAGATTTTCCTCTTTAGTCAAGGGCCGTGTTTCATGTCTGAAAAGCACAGGCTGACCCAGAGCTCTAATGGCCCTCAGGGAGAGTATTCTGCATGTGTCAGCTTATGCCCGAGACACACTTGCTCTGTTAATAATCTCTCTTACTTTGTTCTCGCCCTGCGCAGAGTCTGCCTGGCCCACCGAGGGTTTAGATCCAGAGGGGGTCACAGTCTCTTTCATTAGGGCTGCTGTTCTTGATCAGAGTTAGATTTCCATGATAATTAGCCATGACTCAAACTGACATGAAACACCAGAGGAAACCCAACAAAACAGACCAGTCATGTGACCTGACCTCTCCTACGTCTATGTCCATCCAACACAGACGTTCAAAGGCCAACAGTTCAGCGTCAAAACGAGACTGACAACCGTGATAACGCTCAAAGATGATTTTAAAAACCATCTGCTGGTGTTAGAAACAGACATCTCAAGCACGATGCGCACAGAGCAAAAGTGAAATCGCTGCTCTATTCCTTTCGTTTTTACTTTGCAATGGACAAAACCAGTCCTTATGTACAAAACACTGGCCAGACCATGTGTGAAAGCAAAATAAAAAGCATCTTACCTGTCTTGTGACTGTTCTTCATACATTCTCTCCTTGGCTTCCTTAAAGAGGCGGATTGCTCTTTTGGATTTCTTCATCAGGCTGTCGATGTACACTTTGAAATAGTCATTCTCGCTTAGCTGAGTAAGTCTCTGGTTCTCTTCGTATTTGCACAGAATCAGCCTCAGATGCTGGTAAGTGTCAGGTAAAATATCCAGGATGTATGGAGGACTGTTCTTCAGCTGTAGTCTGGGGTTCTGACATAACCTCACCTAAAAAAACACATACACATCATCAGATTAGAAAAACAAAGTACAAGCAATTTTTACTAAGTTAATTTTAGTGATTAAAAAATTAGGTAGATGGTATTTCTGATCATTTTTTATATAATATTTTTGTACTAGATATTTGTAGATTATAAATGTGAAATATATAAGGATTGCAATAAAGAAATATTTGTTGAGTTTTATACAGATTGCAGAGGTGCAATATATAATGAGTTGTATATAAATAGTTCAGATGCAAAAGCCTCTAAGTACGTCTGACATTTTCCTTTAAAATTTGCATTTCTTTCTGGCTACTATGTATAGGTTTCTATGTAAATCCTATATACAAATGTTAAAAAAACAATGTGATTTTTTTTTTATACATTGTATATATACAAAAATGTAAAAATTGCATATATGTGTGACCCTGGACCACAAAACCAGTCATCAGTAGCATGGGTATATTTGTAGCAATAGCCAACGATAGATTGAATGGGTCAAAATTATCTATTTTTATATCCCAAAATACTTAGGATATTAAGTAAAGATCATGTTC
>NC_133383.1:18080167-18120443 GCF_049309525.1 Garra rufa
TGTGTGTGACCCTGGACCACAATACCAGTCTTAAGTAGCAATGGGAATATTTGTAGCAATAGCCAATAGCCAAAAATACATTGTATGGGTCAAAATTATCGATTTTTTTTTTTATGCCAAAAATCATTAGCATATTAAGTAAAGATCATGTTCCATGAAGATATTTTGTAAATTTTCTACCATAAATATATAAAAACTTGATTTTTGATTAGTAATATGTATTGCTAACTTCATTTGGACAACTTTTAAGGCGATTTTCTCAATATTTAGATTTTTTTGCACCCTCAGATTCCAGGTTTTCAAATAGTTGTATCTCAGACAAACATTGTCCTATTTTAACGAAGAATATATCAATGTAAAGCTTATTTACTCAGATTTCAGATCAGATGACGTAAGAATCTCAATTTCGACAAATTTACACTTATGACTGGTTTTGGGGTCCAGGGTCACATATATATATATATATAATAATTGACTAGACAGATGGATAGATAGACAGATAGACAGATAGATAGATAGAGCAAAAGCAGCTTACTGTGTGGATTTCAGCTATGAACAAACTTCTCCAGCTTGCCGCCACACAGTAAACAGTTTGCTACAATGTATCAAACAAACGCTTCCAAACAACCGACTTCATGGAAAAGTCTCTCGGCGCGGGAGAGCAGAGGAAGCACTGTTGCGTCATCGGCAGCAAGACTGTAAACATACTCAGGACACTTACTACTTTGTCCATGAGTTTCCATGTCTTCTCTACGGTCCGGCGGTCGGCGGCCGCCTGCTTGGGGGGTCCGACAGCGTCCTGGATGGCGTCAATAATGCCTAAAATACGGCCTTTCCGATTGTTAGGTGGGCGTCCACTGAGAGCAGTTGCCATTTTCTGCACACTGTAAGACAGAGAAATGTTGCTCCTGAAGGCAACAAAACACATATAGGCAGATATGTGACAGTATACATGAGCTGTACCAGCAACGAAAACCTTAGGTCTTTTATATCAGTCCAGCGTTTAGTACAAAGTCAAGCTAGTCAAGATAAATTTAAATGCTTGAACTTTGTTCTATTAGCAATAGCAAAGCCATTAACCCATTTAATCCCACTGTTACATTTGCGAACAGTTGTTGGAAAACATTTAAAACATACAATACACAAATACACCTATCATAGACTGTACATCTTATGTTTATAGGGTCTAATGATAAACATGTCAGTGGTCACTATTGTCAAACCCAGAGTTTTGAATAACTGATTAAATCACATTCTAAAAGTTAATTAATTTTTTTTTTTCAGAAAAATAGCATGCAGTTTGTTTAATTATATTGTCTATGCAAGTAAATGTGGCAAATTAATAATTAGGAATTAAACTGTTTAAAAACCAAACCCTGGATTCAGGGTTACAGTGTTGCACTATTTAAAAGGAGCATGTAACAAAATGCGTTGTAGTAAGGAACGCAATTTGATGTTTAAAGACTATGACACTTCATTAGCCAAAGCAAGGATCTTAAATTCACTGTAAATCGCGGCAAAATGCTCTTTTGTATCATCTGTAAACTCCAGACTTACTGCGGCAAAAGGAAAACAGTGTAGCTGCCAAGACAGGGAATGTCAGAGTTCCTGAGTTGAAGCTTTAGGGAGGTCCCCACAACAAAATACAACAAAAGAAACAAAAACACAACGCCAATGCCAAAAAAAACTGTTACATCTCTGCCCAGGTGTTGAGAAACTAGAAGCGGCTCTTTCGTATCCTCACGCAGAAACCGCTTAAACGCAGTACAATCCCGCTTTTCTCGCTGTCTGATATGGTCGTGTCACTGCTCGCTTAAAAATCAGTACTGGAACAAGAAGCAGCGAAAGCAACAGGGAGGAGCCGAGTGGGCGGAGCCGATGAAGCAATCGCTCTCGAGCGGCCAATCAGAAGGCGGGAACGTTCTCCGAGGTGATGGAGTCCTCCAATCGCCAATTAGAGTGGAGACTTCAAGTGCATACTTAATATTTCCGTAAATGAAGAGGCAATGAAATTGTGCAAAGCGATTTGTAGGTTGTTCCTATTATGCAAATCGTACATTCAGCCGTCTTCACTTTCTCCGATGGAAACAAGTATTATGGCAAGCCGTTTTAGCATTTATTCCTTTAAAATACCTAAAATATTTTGCTATGTATAATATTTTTTTATTATTAGTACCTAATATATATGTTTTGTTTTCACTAGTACTATTCAGTAGATAAATGCACTTATAACAGCAACCAACTTCTATTCAATTAGTCACTTGGGTCCAGTAACTATTCCACTGTTACTGATAATGATACTAGTGACAAATGGAAAATATAGCTGCAAGCAGCGCTTTAAGGCATTTAGGCACATATGGAAAAAGACATTACTTAGCAAGCATGTAACCACCTAAATCAATGATTTAAAAAAAGCATTTTGGCAAAACCAGGTTATTTACCATATAAATATTATGTTTTTACATGTTTATGACTCTTATAGTGCCAGCTGTGGTTTGATCCCCTTAAAACTTTGCATGCTTGTTTAGAATAACCTGTGGCATGTGCTCAGCAGGTTTTGTCAAGTTTTGAGTTTTCCTTTTAGCTTTATAGGATTTTGGGTAAATTTGGACAGGCTCCTTTTCTAAATGACCCGGTTATAGCTTTCCAAAGGGTAAATTTCAACATTTTTTTGATAATTATTGGCCTAGAGAGTCCAGAGAATTGTACTGCAGTGTTTTTATTTTTCAGACTGTGCAAAAAACCTAGGATGACCTCGCAAAAGTGGGTTTTTGACATCTTCTCAATAATTTAACAAATGATTTGATTTACAGCAGTGGTTCTGTATGATAGGAATGATTGTATGATAGGAATATCATGCATATGTGTGAAAAACTGCGCGTCGTACAGTCGTTTTCACCCTTGAAAAATGCAAAATCACCCCCCAGTGACCGATTTCTTTTAAATTTCTTTCAGACCTCTGGGCCGTGAGTCAAACAAGCCCACTGAGTTTCGTTCTAATCGGCCTCCTATAACCTTGTCCAACAGGTGCTCAAACTTTGTGGGCCAATAGCACCCATGTATTTTGAGATATGCAAATGTCCTTGTAGAATGTAAACACTTGTGGCTCTTCGGACCAAGACAGTGCACAGCGATTTTCATGTTGATAGGACAAATGGATACGCAGTTATAGCCCTCTTATAGCACTACTAAGTTGCCAAGCGCCACATTTTTTTCCTGTGACCTTAGAATGAGCTCCTACATAAATGTTCTGAGTTTGGCGAAGATATTTCTTTCCATTAAGGAGTTATAGCCAATTTACTAAAAGTGGCCCTGCCCCTTTCAAACGTTTTTGCACCCCTTTGCGACAGTGAGTCGAAAGTTCAACTTTTTTTGATAATTATTGATAGTCACTCTCCAGAGAATCCTTCTGCACTGGTTTGGTTCCGATCGAGCGAAATACCTAGGACTAGTTCGCAAAAGTAGGTTTTTCAAAATAGGATTCCAAAGATATAAGACAATTGAGCCTGTGACTGACAGTTTAGAAGTTATGAGTGATTTCGTACTTTTGTTCGCTGTAGCGCCCCCGTCAAGCCAATTGGGACAAGCCTTGGTCACATTGTAGGCGGTGTGAGTACTACCACCCCTCCAAGTGTCTACAAATAATGGTTTGGTCTGCACAATCAGTTTTACAAGGAGATTGCTGATCCGTGACCATTCTAACAATTACAATAGGGTTTCTATGTGCTTGAACTAGAGCCCTGCATGGGCCTTAAATCTAAGCCCTAGCCCGGCCCTGGCCCGAAACGCACAGGCTGTAGCCCGGCCCGTGTCCGACAGCTTATCAAAAATTTTGGCCCGAGTCCGACCCGAAGCCCGTCTTTTTTTCCGCCAAACAGCTTATACTGTTACAGCCATTAAAATAGACCAGATTCGTATTTAATAGAAAGTTTATGTTTTTTCGTTTTGGTTTTTTTATCAGAACAATTTAGAGAAATGTTTGGAGTTTTTTGTTTGTTTGTTTTTTAAATGTAAGTTTTAGTTTTTTAAGTGACATCGATATCCAAGCGGTATGTGGTCCACAGTGAGTTTACTCAATTTAACCTATATATCAAATCAACACTTGACTAGTCTACAATGCAATCCACAGATATAAAACAAACATCAATATATCACAATGTTAGATTTAAAGTTTATTATCACCATCTCAGAACAAAGGCATTTCAAACTGGGCAGGCAGCTCTGCTGCGCAAAACCGGAACATACAAAGTCGCAGTGGGAAAGTAAACGAATAATGAACAAATATATAAAGAATTAATAATAATATAGAAAACTTCAAAAACACAACTTTACCACGTGGCTGAAAATCTCTGTGCTGCGCAGAGTATGTAAGCGGAGTGGAGCGGCAACAATTTCCCCCCGCGCTCCTTGCATTTAATAATCGCTCTGCTCCAGCTCCACTCCTCAATAAATAAATAAGTATGTGTGAAATGTAACAGTCCTGTTCATAAAATATAATAAAATAACAGGAGATTTTCAAACATAGTGTGCAATATTTGTTCCGACCAGCGACCACAGCTGATAATTGTCAGCATTAAAAGAGTATTGCTGCTTTATCCAGTGCAAAGTTTGTAATGAAAATAATACGGTTTCGTCAGTTATTTTACCTACAGATCACACTATTTCTGATTTGAGTGATCCATCTCTATCAAGCTGAACATGTTTAACATATGATTTCCTGCTTAATGTGCAGTTATATTATGGACCATTGGCATGAATTGTACTCATGATGGAGCGGTGGTGGAGCGCTCTTGAAGAGAGTGAAAATCATGACGCTCCGACTTTTAAAAAAATCCGCTCTTTCCTCCATTCAAAATCACACCGCTCCACTCCGCGCTCCGCTCATACTCTGCTATGCGCGAGTTAGGCATCACTGGCGCTTCCGGGGACGCACGCATTAAATCTCATTAAACTTTTTATTTTTTTTCTAAAGCAGGCCCGAAGCCCGATATGCGTGCAAGTTATGACGTGAAAATTGGCCCGAAGCCCGGCCCTAGGGGCAAAAAAAAGTCGGGCCCCGACGGGCTCGGGCTCAAATGCAGGGCTCTAGCTTGAACCCCTAAAGATAGGCTACTAGTTCATAAATAGCTACTACTAATACTAAAATAGACACTAGCAACTATAAAGTAAGTACTAGTACCATAAATAAACTTGAATAAGAAGTAACTCAAATACTACAAAGTTAAAATTTTAATTTCTGAACGTTTGATGCATACAGCACACTTAGATGGAGTTTCGAAGTCATTATCGCATTGGTTGAATTATACAGTATTTCCGGCAGACATGTGTGTCACGTTCTTTAACATTCCACCTGGAAACGATGCCATGATGCCAAACCCCCTCACTGAAGGGCCATTCAAAGCGGCCAAAGTTTCCACACGAGACTACTACTAATGTAAATAGATATGACCATACTAGTTAGTTTAAAGGAATAGATGTTAAATTGGCTTTCCACAGTCCAGTTGTTTAGCTGCCCTATAACCACGTGGGCAACTGGCGGAACATTTTGTCTTGATCCTTTAATAAGGAATGTCTTGCTCTTCCTCTTCTGCGTATTCTGTCTTCATCTCCTTCGGTTCATCTTCCTCATGTTTGTACCCTTAGCTGGACTTCCACAGTCATGGAAAACCTGGAAATATCTAGGATTTCAACTTTTGGATTTCTAGGCCTGGAAAAGTCACTTCATCCAGAGTTTTGTATGTGGAGACTGGTTTCGTTTGTAAACGGTTTATGTTTTTGAAAAGATTCTTTGAGAGAAAAGCACTTAACAGCATTTCGTCTGGTTTTTAAGTTATGATCTTATTTTCAGGTATAACAAATCCTGTTTTGAAAATCCCACTCAGACCAACTACATATGGATTTCATATTCTACTCTTTAATTGACTATACAGAAAACTTACAGCGCAAGAATGAGTGATTCTCTTCACAACCTCTGCGAAAATGTGAAACTGTGAGGTCAAACCACTACAAAAACACATAAGCACTCAACAGAGAAACAGGAAGTAGCAAAAACAATAAAACATCTTTGCACCTGAAGGCACAGCCGAATATGCAGACACTACAGAGTATTATTCATAGGTTTATTCAGAGGTGATATAACAGTCTAACAATAGTGCAATTCGTCAATCAGTAAAGGAAATCAGAAATGTAAGCCATGACTCATTTAACTGAGAATCGTTTTTGGGCTCTAATGTATCCAGAAGATGCTCAGACACGTTTAAATGAAGCTATTTATGTGGTTACTACATATCCCTTCTACTTCACAGAGAATAATCAGTTGCTTTCAAAGAATGAAAGAAGATTTCATGTCATCCTGGCTGGTGTATACTGTCTGATGGCAAATTTGAAATGTTAAACTTGCCCCCATCTGCGGCAAAGCACCATGGATGATGTTTGTAATGAGAATGGAGGTCCCTGGGGCCATGACCAGGAGGTCACACGATACAGCGCAGCGCTTATTAAAGCACAACGCTCTCAGTTCCACTTCCATGACACTACACACACACACACACACACACACACACAGGATATGTGATCCAGTGTCTCCAGGGCATATCTTTCAGCAAAGAAAAAAAGAGAAAATTGTGCAGTTGCACAAGATGAACAATCATATCATTACAGGGGCTGATGTTGACACACACACACACACACACACACACACACACACACACACACACACACACACGCAGACACATATGAAAATGAATAAACTCATATACGTTTAAGACATATTTAACACTTACCATCTCAGAATGGCACGACAGGGTGTAAAGCATTTTCTTGAAAGGTCAGCATAACTGGTTTCCTCTCAAAAGTATCAGACAGTCAGCATAATATCTTGCTTCTCTGTTAGAATGTGACCCTGCTTTCGATTTCCCTTTTCCTGACCTGTGGAGGTCAAGTATGTGATAATAGTTTGGAGGGGAGGAGGCAAAAGAGCCCAAAGTGAGTGGCCAGTCAGTAACCCCCATCATTAACTTTAACCATTAATAAAAATAAAAAAATACAATCAATAACCTACATTTCAACATACAGCAGAGTGCTTTGGTATAATACGCTGACTGAAGTGATGAAAAATCTCATCGGCATGTTTCTGAGATATTATTTCTCTGTTATGACTAAGCACTCCTCAGTATTTCAGAGTGAGCTGTCTTTCAGGATGTCTGTGGCCTGTTAATAGTGTGCGAAACGTGACAGTCACAGATTGCATTGTACACAATAAAGGTGTGGAGGTTCACAGTGAAATGTCTAGATTATCAGGATTGGTTCGTCTCGTTGTTTCGATAACAGTTTAGGTTTTGGCAACAGGGCCCGGTGATGTCATGAAGTATTGCGAAATGATTCCCTGGATATTTGCTGAGATGTGAATTATGAAACTCTGTTGCCACAAGACATAAGAATTTCAAATTCATCAGGTTTCCATACAGGAAGTCGTATAGCTGTGAGCTAATTCAATCAGGGAGTTATCATGTGTGCCAGTGCATGTTCAGGATATGTAAAAGGCCTTATTGTGCCCACGGGAGCGACCGGGGGGCAATTCGCTTCAGAGCGGCATGATAGTAAGGAGAGTATCATGTATTATGCCTGTGCTCAACTTATCTGTGGCCACTCCACTTCCATAAGACTGGATGACATCCAGCGCCTTCATCTGTGAGCTACACAGAATAAATACAGGCCTACCTCACTCGCTATCTCTGTTGCTCAGAAGCAAGTGGGTTACTAAAGTTCACATAAAATCTGTATCACAAAGAAAAACACTAAAATGTTATCACTTGTTCATTTTAAGTTCATCCTAACAAATGTAGTTAACTAATTTTAAAGAGATCACTCAAAAATGAAAATTCTGTCAGTAATTACTTACCCTCATGTCGTTCCAAACTCGTAAGACCTTCCTTCATCTGTGGAACACAAATTAAGATATTTTTGATGAAATCCAAGAGATTAAAAATAAAGGTGCTTTTAAGGGTCCTTCATAGCAATGCCATAGAAGAACCATTTTTGGTTCCACAAAGAACCATTCAGTCAAAGCTTCTTTAAAGAACCATCTCTTTCGCCACAAAAAACCTTTTGTGAAACAGAAAGGTTCTTTAGATGATAAAGGTTGTTTATGGAAGCATTTAGACAAAAAAAAGGTTCTTCTATGGCATCGGGAAGCACCTATATTTTTTAGAGTGTAGACAGGCATTTTTGTGTATTTGAACCCTTTCCAACAATGACTGTATGATTTTGAGAAACATCTTTTCACACTGAGGACAACTGAGGGACTCAAATGTGACTATTACAGAAGGTTTAAATGCTCACTGATGCTCCAAAAGGAAAAACACTGCATTAAGAGCCAGGTGTGAAAACTTTTTGAATTTGTGATATAGGTAAATTTAATATATTTTGCTTTCTAGGAAACATGTTAATATCTTCTGTAGCCTCTGAAGGGCAGTACTAAATGAAAAAAAAAAAGATATTTAGGCAAAGTAAGAAAAAATGTACACAACTCCATTCTGTTCAAAAGTTTTCACACCCATTGTGTTTTCTTTTGGTGCGTCAGTGAGCGTTTGAACCCTGTGAAGGAGTTGCATATGAGTCCCTCAGTTGTCCTTAGTGTGAAAAGATGGATCTTGCTCGAAACTTGCTAACCAACACATTATTAAGAAAGGCCATTTGCAAAGATGCATTAAACCCTTATACTCACTTCTGCTGTGGGTGAAGCTGCATCACGAATGATTCGCGCAAACATAGACGCATATGTAGATCAGGATCGGCTTGTTTTGAAGCCATAATATAATATTCTGCAGGTAACTGTGTGAAAATCAGGCTTTATTAATCAAAACACAAAACTATATGTAAATCATACTTTGTGTGGAAAAAAAAGAAAAGTTGTCTGAGTTTTACTGCCTCTAGTGTTCATTTCAACTGGAAAATGCAGTGATTCGCACATATAGGTACATTTAGTTTTGCAGAAATGTATATAGAGACACGTATTTCCAATAAGCCTATGTTGTATTTTTATTTTCTTTGTGCACAAAAAGTATTCTCAGATCTGGACTATTTTAACAATGTCCTTTCTACCGTTTTTGGCCTTGAAAGTGTCAGTTGCGTTGCTGTCTATACAAGGTCAAAAAGCTCTCAGATTTAATAAAAAATATCTTACTTTGTGTCCTGAAGATGAACGGAGGTCTTACGGGTTTCGAATGACATGAGGGTGAGTAATTAATGACAGAATTTTCATTTTTCCTAGTCTAGGCAATTGATGATTAAGAAACTATCAGTTGGCCTGCAGCAAATCATACAAGGTTCAGCAGGTTTTTACTGGTCCAAGATGGTCTACCAGCCCAGCCAGGTCTCAACCAGCTAGCATTTCTAATCTAAACTATGTTGAACCACCTTGGACCATGTTCTATGTTCACGGGCAGTCGTATTTTGACTTGAATAGCCAGGATACTGACTTCAGAAACCTCCCTTGTGATTCCCATAGTTGGACATACTGTAAAGTTTATCAGTTTGTTCTGGTAATGGTATAGTAAACAAAGACTTCGGCAAACAAACACAAATATCCTGCCCCGACAGTCCAAGGCCTGCCAGGACAGGAGATTGTTACCCACTATTTTTCTCTGACAATAGAGTTTCCTGAGGCCGCAACCAATAGCTATGCTAAAATTAGCTTTCTATTACTGTTAGACACAGAGATTTAATGTAAAACATTATATAAGCATGGATATTCATCTAACCTTTCAGCGGTTTTGGTCTGGTTTTCTCAAATATCTTTCTGTCGTTCTTCTTGGTTAGTGTCAGGCTGTGTATCCACAGCGATGCCCATGGCAACGAAGCTATATAAAGATTCATGAATGGCTGTGGCGCACAGATAAGACATAGGAGTTCTGTCAGAGAGGAAACAGCTAAAGATGAGAAACAATCCAGTCAACCAGAAAACCACAAAACCTCTATTCTGTACTGCAGCTAGTCTTTGGGCAACTTTGTACCAAACTTGTTCATCCGCACACACATATAAAGAGATATGTGCACGTATACTCGGGCCTCGCTCTGTGGCCTCGCAATGAGGTCGCATAACTGCACCATCATCGCCGTCGTCATTATAATCATCTTCATCATGTCCTGTCTACATTTTCAAGCCCTGATTCATGTCTTTTTAAAGAAACAGTTCAGCTCACCCTCATGTCGTTTAAAACTCATATGGCTTTCTTTCATCTGTAGAACTTAAAAGGAGAATTTTGAAGGATTGTCCTGGTCTTGTTTAATTACAATTATAATAGAGGTTTTTAAGCTTTAAAAAGGACACAAAAACACCATCTTAGTCCCAATCAAATCAAAATTGAAGTTTTTTGGCTTTTAGTATGAATATGTTAGCCTTAAGGTTATCTATAGGCTAGTGTGCTCCAAAACAATGACAAAAATTGGCATTTAGAAGATATAAGCATTCAAAAAGTCTCTAACTTCCGTCAATATGGATGACATCACCCTGCACTTCAGCTTCTCATCAAACTTTCTGTCCAATCAAATGCTCTCTAGAATACAAAGCACCCTGCCCCCTACACTATATATAGACACTGAAGCTACGGCTAAATTTGGTCACTTGTTCACAAAATTTGTATTTTCCGTATGGTGAATGGTAAATAGTGCACTATATAGGGTATAGGCAACAATTCAGACAGTGTAAATATGCTTTCCGTTGAGACGATAGCACAGAGCTGAATGTATGCGTGAATCAGCACGGACTATAAAACGTATCGGACCCATCTGAATTCTACACAGGATGCTATATTTTATAGCGATATGGATGAGATTGTGGCTTCACTGAGCTCAGTGGCTCTGGCCCAAGTTGTGATATAAACAAAATGCTATTGGCTATTTGAAAAAGGGGGTGGGACTGCTTGATATGTCCTTGTCTTCAGTTGAAATTGTCAACACAAAATAACGTGTGTTTCAAAGCACTTCAGTGGACCTTTAAAATAATGCGGTTTGACCAAAAATCTGTACCTTATTTTTTCTTAGGATTCTGGGGGTTGTGCAGTTTATCACGTTTTTTTCCCTGATTGATATGAAAAACAGAATGGTCTGACATTAACTTCGCTAAATTATAATACATAAAACATATGCACGAAACTGAAATAGCAGACAGGCCGAATTAAAACGCAAATTCACTCTCTGACAGCAGGTGGCGCTTATGGAACAGCGCCAATATAGCGTTTCTTTGCTTCAAAAATCCTTCAGGTTCCACAAATTCTTTGGTTTTCAACAAAAATAGCATTTTTGTGTATGTGAACCCTTTCCAGCAATGACTGTATGATTTTGAGAGCCATCTTTTCACACTGAAGATAACTGAGGGACTGAAATGCAACTATTACAGAAGGTTCAAATGCTCACTGATGCTCCAAAAGGAAAAACACTGCATTAAAAGCCAGGGGGGTGAAATCTTTGTGAAATCAGGGTAAATTTAATATATTTTGTCTTCTGGGAAACATGTAAGTATCTTCTGTAGCCTCTGAAGGGCAGTACTAAATGAAAAAAAATATTATATTTAGGCAAAGTAAGAAAAATATACACATCTCCATTCTGTTCAAAAGTTTTAACCCCCATCGTGTTTCCTTTTGGTGCATCAGTGAGCGTTCGAACCCTGTGTAATAGTTGCATATGAGTCCCTCAGTTGTCCTTAGTGTGAAAAGATGGATCTCAAAATCAAACAACCATTGTTGGAAGGGGGTTAAATACACAAAAATGCTAAAAAACCAAAGAATTTGTGGGACCTGAAGCATTTTTCTGAAGAATAGCAGGCAGTTTAACTATTTAGGACAAACAAGGAACTCAAAAACAACTATCAGTAAAGAAAAAACACAGCTGTGGATCATTCAGGTAACAACATAGTATTAAGAATCAAGTGTGTGTAAACTTTTGAACGGGCTTATTTTGATCAATTCAGCTATTATTTTCTCTTGTGGACTATATGTAAACATCTTTTATGTCGATTATCTTATTCAGGTCAGTACTAAATAAACAATAACATGCATTTTGAATGATCCCTCTTATATTGGTAAAATAATTAACATTTTGCAGATTCTGAAAGGGGGATGAAACTTTTGACCTCAATTGTAGTTGAGCGTGTTATTAATAGTGTATGTATTTTTTTATTTATTTACACCATGTGCATAATTCAAACCAGTTTACTGTTTTCAACCTGTATATCGCCCAGCACTATCCTAATATTTAATAAAAATTTGTCCATATGGTACATTTTAACTCTTTTAATGGCAAAAACTTTGTGTGAGGAACATAATTGAGGGTTTGCTCTTTGTCACGATTTGGTCAGTTACCCAGATGCACGACCATATTGGCAATACTCGAATGTAAACCACAGCATTGATTGCACAGTTAATGTACTACTAAATATGTTGTTCTGCTAATTTATGTTGTCTAAACCATGGAAAAACTGTGTGGAAGCTGCTAAATCATATAGAGAAGGACTTAGTAAGCAGGAAAGGGCACAATATTTTGACAAACTAAAGTTCATAGGTGGCAAAGATACATACGAGCAGTATTAATTAAGATATTAGCCTAATATTTCACCTCCCTGACTGGAAATGATAAGAACAAACACGAATGCTGTCAAGATTCTTGCCCTGGAAATCCTGGTTTAGTTTGGCCAACCACAAATGCCTTTTGTTCCTCAGTCTTCTCCTTGATTTGTTATTACTTTTGGCAGTCTATAGTACTCCAAATGTTTTTCCGGGATCGATTAGTACAGCCCAAAACATGACAATAATTGACCATTTGCAGCAGCAATAATAAGCAAAAATGCAAGTTCAGTTCGGTTCAGTGGCGTTGTTTACGTTCAGTGCAGTCAATATGGCCGATTGATGATGCGCAGTAAAAAACACTATATAGTAATCCAGCCTCTATACTCAAGGGGGCGATAGAGTTACCTTTACATGTGTGTGTTATTAAACCAGACATGTTATTGTTCAGGTAAGTACTACATCTGATGAGAAACAAACTTTGCAACCTTAATGAAAAGTATGTATGAATGTGTACAGTTTGAATAAAATTTGGATATAGCACAATAGAAGCAGAAGCAGTACAGGTAATCTGTGTACTTTTCACTTACTCTTTTATGGATGGTGTGTATTCAGACATACTATTCTTTTCACAAGCAGTTTCTGCCTAATATGTAGTAGGGAAGTAAGCATATTCAGATGCAGAGATTGGTGTGCTGTCGCTCCGCCAGTTGACCTGAAAGACAAAACTGACTAAAAGACACTTTTTCAATGTTAAAATGCTAAAACACACCAAAAGCGTAAACATTGTAGCTCTATTGTTTGAACGACCCAATGTGGCAAAGTTGGCTGAGTTTAGAGCAGGGCTTCCTGTTTGTGGACTAATTGCAATCATTATTTCTGCAATTTCATTTAAAAAGGCTTCAGCCTAAAACCTTTATTTTTACAAAGTGACAGTATCACACATGGTGACACACTAACCATAACTCCCTCCCTGCATTTTGACCTCCAGATATTTTTCTTCTGAGTTATCCAAACTGAACGTTTGACCGGGACAGGAAGTGGCAATGACGTTGTTAGGATGCGTGGGCCGTGGACCCTTACATCACTCGCGTAATATTTATCCCACTCTTCTCCTGAAATCACAGTGACGCAGAGAGCCAGAAGAATGCGAACACTCAGGAAATGGCATCTGTGAGGAGGAGGAGGAGGAGGAGGAGGAGGGCCTGCTGTGCTCCATCGTCCTTAAAAGGAAGCAGCACTCCATTCCCAAACACAGAGCTCCGGATCCTCTGTTGTGAAATGTGACACCCTTGCAGTCTGTGCTCCACAAGACACAACTCCACTTTACCAATCCAGACTGGACTCTGAGATAAATACAGAAGGTGGAGAAGAAATTGACACTAGTTGAAGGACTAGTTAGGAGACGAGGATTAAACTAGTCAACATTTGAAGTAAATCAAAAAGTTCATCAAAGTTGTCCTAAGACAAGAACAGGTATTATTTTGGATTAGGACAACTTGGATGAAAGGTTTTGATCCACTTTAAAAGTTGACTACAATACAAACAAGTCTAAATGAAGTTGTATGTAGTAAAAAAGTAATGTCTTTGTACTTTCGAAGAATATAGATGTGGCTATAGTTTGATTTCAGTTTAAGTTTAATGTTAGCTATTGCTATGCTAACAACACAATACTATATAAAGCACAAAAAAGCAAATATCACAAACTAATTTGGTTAAAATAACCAATTACCATATTTATAGTCTCAGCCTCAGACGTCACACCCACCGAATGTTGGCTAAACGTCTGATGCATATGGTACACTTAACTGGAAACACTTCAGGAATGTCGAAGTCGTCATCTGATTAGTTGAATTTGACCGGAATTCCGGGAGACGTGAGTGTCGCGTTTATTTTCGGTCCGCCGGGAAACAAAGCACAGACTGATTTACTCGCCGTTTTGCTAAAAGGTGCTTATGCAGACGCCATTGTTGTTATACACATTTGCGACGTTCTAGAACAAATTACTGACTTACTGCTTGTTCTCCCTCTTCTTCGTTATCTTTCAATTCTGGTTATTTCAATGACTGACTTGTTGCATGCCAGTCTGTTGTTGTGGGGGCATTTCCACGCACCGAAACGTGACGCTGAACGAAACGAACTGTGATTGGTTGTTTGACATGTCGATCAAACGGTCTTATGGGCGGGCCTTGGCCAATGAAAGCTGCCATGAATTCCAGACCTTCAGCCGTCAGTCTGAAGGTCTGGCTACGCGAGACTACCATATTTATAACTGATAAAACATCAGTTGTTAAGTGGGTTCTTGTCAGTAGAGAAGATCAAATACTTTTTAACAGCTTCTTACACCAAATATGAGCATTAGAAATAGCTATGCTTGTTCTTTTGACTAAAACTTTTAAATAAATAAATGAATACATGAAAATAAACAAAATTTGTGAACTGTAATAAAGCTGAAATTAAATAAAATAAAATATTAGATGAACAAACCTTTAAAAAATAGAGATGTTTTCTTGAAAACTAACTATAATAAAATAAGGAAATAAATAGTAAAAAAACAAAAATTACAAAAGCATAGCATGATAACAAAAAGATACACTAAAATAAAAATACGTTTGAATTTAATAGAAGTATTAAAAAATATATAAAAATGACAAATGCAAATACCAAAATTACTAAAACTTAAAATATAAAAATTAATTAAAAATGTAATAAATGTTATACAAAAAAAATGACAAAAGCAATCACCAAAATGACTTAAATTTAAAATCTGAAACAAAACTTAAAATATAAAAATAATAATTGAATATGTAATAAATACTATAGAAAAATGAAAAGGCAAAATCTGAAACCAAGCTAAAAATATAAAAATAGTCCAATTAAAATTTTTATTAATATTATACAAAATAACAAAAGCAAACACCAAAATTACTAAAACTTAAAAATCTGAAACAAAGCTTAAAATATAAAAACTGTCTAATTAAAAAAGAAATAAATACTATACAGAAACAAATAAAAATGTCAAAAGCAAACACCAAAATTATGAGAACTTAAAATATGAAAAAAATAAAGGCTAATTAAAAATTTAAAAAATACTATACAAAAATGTATAAAAATGACAAAAGCAAACACCAAAATGACTAAAATTTAAAATCTGAAACAAAACTTAAAATATACAAATAATAATTGAATATGTAATAACTATAGAAAAATGAAAAGGCAAAATCTGAAACCAAGCTAAAAATATAAAAATAGTCCAATTAAAATTTTTATTAATATTATACAAAATGTACAAAATGACAAAAGCAAACACCAAAATTACTAAAACTTTAAAATCTGAAACAAAGCTTAAAATATAAAAATTGTCTAATTAAAAAGAAATAAATACTATACAGAAACGAATAAAAATGTCAAAAGCAAACACCCAAATTATGAGAACTTAAAATATGAAAAAATAAAGGCTAATTAAAAATTTTATAAATACTATACAAAAATGTATAAAAATGACAAAAGCAAACACCAAAATTACTAAAACTTAAAATCTGAAACAAAGCTTAAAATATAAAAATAGTCTAATTAAAAAAAGTAATAAATACTACACAGAAACGTATACAAATGTCAAAAGCAAACACCAAAATTAGCTTAAGCTTAAAATATATAAATACAGGCCAATTCTAAATGTAATAAATACTGTACAAAAACATATAAAAATGACAAAAGCAAACACCAAAATTTCTGGAACAAAGCTTATAAAATATAAAAGTAAAGGCTAATTAAAAATGTAATAAATTCTGTACAAAAATGTATAAAAAATGTCAAAAGCAAACACCAAAATGACTAAAACTTAAAATCTGAAACTAAGTTTAAAATGTAGAAGTAAAGGCTATTTAAAAATGGAATAAAACTTATATAAATTACAAAAAAAAACACCATAATTGCTAAAACCTAAAATCTGAAACAAAACTTAAAATATAAAAACAAAGGCTAATTTAAAATGTAACAATTACTGTACAAAAATTTATAAAAATGACAAAAGCAAACACCAAAATTACTAAAACTTAAAATCTGAAACAAACCTTAAAATATAAAAATAAATGCTAATTAAAAATGTAAAAAAACTATACTATAAATAATACTAATACACAAAAACATGTAAACATACAAAGTAGACCCTATTTAGACTGATGACCAACAAAGAGATTCTTTTATTAGTAAATAACATTGCGTGGATTAAAATAGCAATTTATTTTTAGGTTTATATATCTAAAATGTGTACTCCACACTTTGAGTTTCAGGTCACGACTCGAGTCAATGTGCCTGTGACGGACAGATAAAGGTGCATTGTGTTTTGTTTCAGTCACTGTGTGGTCTTAACACACGCAGCTGTGGTCGCATAACAGAACAGTTCCTTTAAGGCTACTTCTTGTTGAAATTAAGTGTAGACGCGTGACTTTTTACCATCTTGCCCAGACCACCATGACAGAGCCTAATCAGAGACATCACAACTCCCAACATGTCTAGATGTGTGACATAATATACGGCCACATATAGAGACCACCTCATGGGAGGCATTCATGTAATTCATTTAGAAAATATAAGTCAAAGAATCAAACGGGGCAATGAACAAAATAGAGATTAAAATCAGCCTGACATCAGCACAAAAACCTCAACACTTCCTGTAAGATGGATGATTAAAAAATGCTGTGTGCAGAAAAAAAATATGTGGTTGAAGATATTCACACTATTTTCAAACTTATTAAACCGCCAGACTGCAGGGTCGGTATGTCACTGGATCATTTGTAAATCGCTTTGGATAAAAGCATCTGTTAAATGAATAAATGTAGATGTAAATTTGAAGCAATGGCACTATAATTAGTTTTAGATTACGGGCCAAAGATGGGAAAGTTGTGGCACCGCCACATGGAAAAGACTAAAGTGCATGAATATGAATTAGCTTAAGCTGATCTTTTCAGATTTTTTAGACATTAATTAATATAATAAATTGTCATGTGCACAGTTGTATGACCTTTCAATGTTACACAGTGATTGATGGCACTGAAACACATTATCAAGTTTGCCCATATATTCGTACATGACCTTTAATATTAATTAATAATTAGCCTGGAGTCTGGATAGCTCATCTAGGTTTCAACCATTTTACATCAAGATATGATTCTTTACTCTAAATATGCTGGGTTAGAAACACACATTTCTAGGTTATTTAGCAACCCAGCGCTGGGTATATATATAACAATAACAGTTCCTATACAGTGTATTTTTTTCAATGTCAAGTCAGTCTGTTACAATCATAAAATGTTTTAGGACGTGACAGGAGCAGCAAGAACAACCAATGGGAATCTGCGGGAAGAAAACTTCTATCAGTAGGCTGTTCCAGTTCATTAAATGACTTATATTCATGATTAATCTTAAATTCATGTTTGAAAAATTACATCAGAAACAGCTTTACCTCGTGCCATCTTGTCTGTCCGACAGTTAGGTTTCAACTCGTCAACGCATAGCGCAACCATAGATGCAACAATGGCGCATTATCAATATCGCTTCTGCACGGAAACTTTGTTACACATAACAGCGAAGTCGCGTCGTGTTTCAATCCTGGTTGTGCATTCGTTTAGCAGGAGGTGAAATCTTCATGGTGGCGCCGGTGCGTCGTTCGCTTTGAGTGTAAATCCGGTGAATGCAGTGTTGCCAGATCTCGCGAGATAAATAAGCAACCAGGCCTGTGAAAACAAGCCCAAAACAAGCGACTTTTTCTATGGAGCCCCCCTAGGTTCAGGGAAGAGAAAAATAAATAAACTGTGTGCAGTTTTACAATCCGTGGGGATGGATTTTAAACTGTGGATACAGTCGCAACTTGCGCGCATTCATTTAAACGTCACTCACTCACTGACATTTTCCTAACCAGAAAAAACAGATTGCCCTGCCCTGCCTATGATTGGCTAGTACTCGTTGCCATCTGGGTCAGAGCCAATTAGAAGCAGGATGTGGGTGGGAAAAAACTGCTGTCTCCTGTGTGTATGGGGAAAGGGGAGGGAGGGACAGAGGGAACAGTCTAGACCAGGGGTTTTCAAACCTGTCCTGGAGCCTCCCCTGCCCTGCACATTTTGCTTGTCTCTCTCATCTAATACACCTGATTCAAATCATCAGCTCATTAGTAGAGACTGCAAGACCTGAATTGGGTGTGCCTAATAAGGGAGACATACAAAATGTGCAGGGCAGGGGAGGCTCCAGGACAGGTTTGAAAACCCCTGGTCTAGACAAACTCCTATGTTTAAATCGTTTATATCTGTCTATGGTTTAAATAACATATAGAAAATATCTGCTTGACAACTTATTATGGAGCTGGGATCAAGCCCAAATAAGCAACTACACTTTAGAAACAAGCCCAAAAAAACGTGACCCGCGACTATCAATATTTCTAAGCGACTTTACAAAAAAACAAGCCCAAAGTCGCTTATAATAAGCGGACTTGGCAACATTGGGTGAATGCTGCGTTTGTAGACGGCTAGCATTCCTAGCAGAGGTTAGCTGCGACGTACATTTAAACAAAACTACACAGACTACCTAACATTTCGTTACACTGACTGGGTGCTGGGTAGGTGTGTGAGAGGGTGCATCATTTGCATTGACAGTAAAACTCATAGCTGAGTTACAGAAAAACTACCCAACATCTGCCACCTGGGTGAAAAATATTAAGAATTATACAGCAGTTCGTTCTAGTTTTCAAATCTGATTGGTTGAGAACCGTGAGATATTCTATTGGTATCGCTACAGGAACGCCCTTTCACAATTTTGTATCACTCCACTTGTTCTAGCTGGGGCCGTTTTTTTCCGAGTGTCATGGCGGACGGCCAAATCCCGTATCATTTTATAAATATTACTCTTTTTGTGTCACAGAATAGTTTTAAGAGGTTTTCAGGCGAGAATGTACTTGTTTATATTTCAAATATGCAGTTTGTTAATAAAGATAACGTCTATTTGAAAATTTGCTTCGTCGTTTTCGGACGTTTAAGATCCATATGGTCAGGGAGCTTTCTGCACTCATCAATCCACTCGAGAGTGGTCTCACCACGGCCAGATCTTCTGGAATTTACCACTGGCTCTGATGTCTCTGTAGTGGTTACACATGACATGTCATTCGTAAATCTAACGGTAGTCTTTGGTCTCATTAATCTATTATTTGTTCCAGAGAAGAAGTTCATGTAACGTTAGCATGTTTATGTAAATTCAATGCTGAAAGCTGCCTTTACTCTTGACTGAATTGCCTAGCAACTTTGTGATGCCTGTTTTTGTTGTTGTTGTTTATTAAATATTATTACTCAATAAATAAAAATGTATAAACTATATTTTAAACAATGTATTTAATATTTAGTATTGAGAAACGTGCGTGTATTCGTGATGGTGATTTTAGTTACATTGTTCCGTCCTTTAGATGGCGACAAGTGACTGTTTTATGGGTGAGCAGTTAATAGTGACTTTGGGACTTTTAAACTGAAAAATTGAGCGGAAGTTATTTTTAGCTTTAACAACAGCTTGCCACAGCGAATAAATGCACTGAGCAGCAAAATCACCTTTAACAGATGAACGGATATTAATATTTTCTTCAGTAAACATTAAAACTACATTTACATTACATTTACATTTATTCATTTAGCAGACGCTTTTATCCAAAGCGACTTACAATTGGGGAATACAACAAGTGTTTCATCCTAAGGAGGCAGATCGACCAGGGCCTGTACGAGGAGTTGTGCAGCATGCTCTGTTAGGAAGGGCCTGATCTTTCTGATGTTGTGCAAGGCAAACCTGCAGGATCGAGCAGTTTTAGCTATGTGGTCTTTAAAAGTCAATTGGTCATCAAAGATTACACCAAGATTTCTGGCTGAAGTCGATGGGGTAATTGTTGATGAACCTAACTGGATGGAGAAGTCATGTTGTAAAGTTGGAGTGGCGGGAAAGACAAGGAGCTCAGTTTTAGCTAGATTGAGCTGAAGATGGTGTTCCTTTATCCACGCAGAGATATCTGCCAGGCAGCCAGAGATCCTTGCAGCTACTGATGGATCATCTGGTTTGAAAGAAAGATAGAGCTGTGTGTCATCAGCATAGCAATGGTAGGAGAAGCCATGTGCCTGTATGATGGGGCCCAGAGATGTGGTATATATGGAGAAGAGGAGGGGTCCAAGAACTGATCCCTGAGGAACCCCAGTGACCAGTTGATGAGTTTTGGAAACCTCCCCTCCCCAGGCCACTCTGAAAGACCTGCCAGAGAGATAGGATTTGAACCAGCGAAGTGAAGTCCCTGTGATGCCCAACGATGAGAGGGTAGACAGGAGTATCTGGTGATTTACCGTGTCAAATGCTGCAGATAGGTCCAGCAAGATGAGTACTGATGATTTGGAATCAGCTTTTGCAATCCGCAGGGCTTCAGTGACAGACAGTAGTGCAGTCTCAGTTGAATGGCCACTCCTGAACCCTGACTGGTTAGCATCCAATAGGTTGTTCTGTGAGAGAAATAAAGATAGCTGGTTGAAAACAGCTCGTTCCAATGTTTTTGCTATGAACGGAAGGAGAGAGACAGGTCTATAGTTGTCTATGAGTGAAGTGTTAAGTGTAGGTTTTTTGAGCAGTGGGGTTACCCGGGCCTGCTTAAATGTAGTGGGGAAAGTGCCTGTGAGAAGAGATGTGTTGATGATGTGTGTGAGCGCTGGTAGGATTGTAGGGGAGATTGCTTGGAGAAGGTGTGAGGGGATGGGGTCTAAAGGACATGTCGTCGGATGGCTGGAGAGGAGAAGTTTGGTTACTTCTGCCTCAGAATGGGGATGGAAGGAGAAGAGGGGAGTTTCAGCCGTGGGTGTGGTCAGTTTTAGTTCCTGTATATGTGGAGCTGAGAACTTATTACTGATAGATGTAGTTTTGTCTGTAAAAAATGTGGCAAAATCATCAGCTGTTATAGAAGTGGTGGGAGGTGGTGGAGGGGGACAGAGCAGTGAATTAAAAGTTTTGAAAAGGTTGCGTGTGTCCGGAGCATTGTTGATCTTGTTGTGGAAGTATGAAGATTTGGCAGTATGGACTTGGGTAGAGAAAGATGACAGCAGAGACTGATACATACTCAAGTCAGATGGATCCTTAGATTTGTGCCATTTTCTCTCAGCTGCCCTAAGTTTGGACCGATGCTCACGAAGAACATCGGATAGCCAAGGGTTCAAAGGAGCAGCCCGTGCTGGCCTGGAGGAGAGAGGGCATATATCATCTAGGCAAGAAGTAAGAGTGGAACATAACGTGTCGGTTGCTGCATTAGTATCCAGGGATGTGAAGTGGGTAGGAGAGGGAAGAGAGGAGGATACTGAGGAAGAAAGATGGGAGGGTGAGAGAGAGCGTAGGTTTCGTCTAAAAGTAACAGGTAGGGGGGATGGGGGTGCACAAGTAGCAAGATGTAGGTTTAGTGTAATGAAGAAGTGGTCAGAGATGTGTAGGGGTTTGACCACAATGTTGTCTGAAGTACAATTTCGTGTGTAAATGAGATCAAGTTGGTTGCCGGATTTATGAGTGTATGCAGTGGTAATGCGTTTTAGGTCAAATGAAGCAAGGAGTGAATGGAAGTCTGCAGCATAGGGTTTGTCCAGATGAATGTTAAAATCTCCAAAGACTAGAAGTGGGCTGCCATCTTCTGGAAAAGAGGATAGCAGCCCATCCAGCTCTTCTAAGAAGATGCCAAGTTGACTAGGAGGGCGGTAAATGACCACAACATGGAGTTTGATAGGAGATGTTATAGTGATTGTATGAGATTCAAATGAGTTATAATGGCATAGAGGAGAATGGGTTGAGTATTTCCAGTTGTTGGAAATCAGAAGTCCCGTACCCCCACCCCTTCCAGTCTGACGCGGGGTGTGAGAGAAGGAGAATTTATTAGATAGAGCGGCTGGGGTTACAGAGTCTTCTGGACGTATCCAGGTCTCAGTCAAACCTAGGATGCTCAGGCCAGATTGCAAAGAAAATGCCGAAATGAAGTCAGCTTTGTTGACGGCTGATTGACAGTTCCAAAGTCCAACCGTGAAAGAGAAAGGTTCAGTGGAAGAGGTGTCTATAGGACGCAGGTTAGAGAGATTGCGTCGGCGTGTGCGTGTGATGTTAGTGCGGTGTGTAGAGAGCACCGGAATGAGTTGGAAACACATGATAGAGAAGGACAGAAAGAAGAGTGAGAAAAAGGAATTGTCATATCATCGTGAATATGAATAATGAATCAGATGCAGGTACGTTAATCACTTGCTCAGTCTATCTCTCGCATAATACTCAAACATGATACAGTGAGGTTTTGATGCAGTAATACAATAGGCTTTCAATGAAGCAACTCAACATTCCTTCGTTACTAGTTCTAAAGTGACGTTTTGGAATTAGTAACGAAGCTTATGCTCAGCTGACCAACCGTCAAACTTTGATTTGAATCCGTGGCAGAAGGAAGTAGTTTGCACAAAAGAGGGCTTTTGAAGACACTCCGTTGTTATTTTGTTTTTGTATTTACACACTCGTGCCGCTGAACTGTTGTATAAAGGCAATATCACACTCGTAGACTTGGGATATGGCTGTATATCGGCACTTTGTGATTAAAAATGTTAATAAATAACCCAATAAAATGGCCTAACAAGCTGAACCCAGCATTTGGATGAAAACATATAACCCAGCATTTTTTAGAGTGCAGAAAAACTACCCAGCACCTGGGTAAAAAAAAAAAAAAAATAGCCCAATAAAATGACCCAGCAAGCTGGGGTCCGTTCTTCGTACGTAGCTAACTCAGTTAGCTGGATTTGATTGTTGTGGATTTGTCCTGGGGCTCGTTCTTCGTACGTTGCTTAAAACATCCGAGATCAAATGAGACATCCAAGATGAGATCATCAGGCTAATCAAGATCCGACTAATTGGGTTCTTCGAACACACCTGTTGTTTATGATTAGTATCGCTGGATTGAGTTATCTGAGATAATTGCGCGTTCATGCGTTGGTTTAAAAGGGGATATGTATCGATAGTAGAAACAATGATTAGCAACACTGTTATTGGCTGTTCAGCATGGCCAAAGAACGTGCCCATTTTGTCCCAAGCAGAACAAGAGCTTTTAATGGAAGGTTATGCCGAATTTGAGTCTTTAATTAAAACGACAGGAAACACCTCAAAGTCTGACAAATTAAATGCGTTAGTGCTGCCCATGTTACATGTTTTTTCCTTGATATGTTATTTGATTTTTTTTTTTTTTTTTTTTTTTTTTTTTTATATACACTATACTGTTTAAAAGTTTGGGGTCAGTAAGGCTTGTAATAGTCTTTAAATAAGTCTCTTATACTCATCAAGGCTGCATTTATTTGATTAAAAATACAGAAAAAAAAACAGTAATGTTGCAAAATGTTTTTACAATATAAAATAATGTTATTTATTTTTCATACTTTAAAATAAAATGTATTCCTGTGATGAAAAGCTGAATTTTTATCAGCTGTTACTCCAGTCTTAAGTGTCACATGATCCTTCAGAAATCATTTTAATATACTGATTTATTATTAGAATGATCAATGTTGGATAATATCAACAGTTGTGCTGCAACTGTTTGGAACCTGTGTTTTTTCCCCAGGATTCTTTCATGAATAACAAGTTTAAAAAGTACAGTGTTTATTCCAAATATATATATTTTTTATAACAATGTAAATTATTTATTATTAACTTTTAATAATTTTTTAATTATTAACTCAATACATCCTTGGTAAATAAAAGTATTAATTTCTTAAAAAACAAAAATAAAATAAAATAAAAATGCACTGACCCCAAACTTTTGAATGGTAGTGTGTATATAATTATTCAATTATTATTCATTGACCTGCAAGACATTTTGCTACAGAGAACAACATTTTGTGAAACAAATTAAACAAAGGCATCAGTATACTATCAAAGAAAGTTTACTAATAATAAAAAAATCAAATTGGCTCTAAACATTCATGTTCAAAATTATTCCTCCCCTGAAAAAGCTTTCAGATCACTGATAATCTTTGGTTTTTACTTTGCCACTGCTTGCTTCAAATTCAACCATGTATTTTCAATGAGAATTACATCTGGAAACTGAACAGGCCACTTAAAAACATTCTATGACTGATCCCTGAACCAAGCGTAAGTAGATTTGAACGTACACTTTGGGATGAGTGTCCTGCAGGAAAGTCCATTGATTATTAGCTTCAGACATTGCACAAAAGGCATCACAATATTTGCCAAAATGGTGTGATACTTTAATAAATCAATGATATCCTTTGTATGGTCATGTTTTCCACTTCCTGCTACAGTAGAACAACCCCATAACAGGACTGGCCCACCTCCATGTTTGATGATGGAGATGGTGTTCTTCTGCTTATAAGCTTTGTCTTTTTTGCACCAGACATACCTCTGATCCATACATCCAAAAAAGTTCCAGTTTGGTCACATCACTCCATAAAACATTCTTCCAGAACTCCACAGGTCTAACTAAATGAATTTAGGCATGTTCAAGTCAGCTTTTTGTTCTTCTTGGTCAAGAATGGTATTCAGCAAGATTCCTCAACATGAAGACCATACTTGTCTAGTGTCCTTTTTATACACAGCATTGAAATATTTGTCCTCCTTTCGTCTGGTCATCTTGCAAGTCTTTGGCTGTACATTGCAAGTGATCTGATCAAACATTTTATGATATTGTGCTTTTTTGTTCAACACTCTCAAAGGTTTTCTGGTTCAACACACTTTAATCTAAGGAATACGACTACCAGCTGTGTCTCTAGGAACTTGTAATGTCTTAGAAATCTTCATTTAGTTTTAAGATAACACACTATTTCTTCTCTATTGATTTTGTGTGAGCTTAGTTGACTTTTCCATATTTGCTATACTCACCTTCAGCACAGGTATGGGCTTAAGGTATACTATGTGTAACACCCCAAGCTAATTCCATTTTTAATACGTTTGTAAAGGCTTAATTATGTTTTAAGACAATTTTGTTCCTGACCATAAAAATAACTGTCTTAAAACAGCAATGTTGAAAAGGGGTTGAATAATTCTGACATAGCTGTGTTATTAAAAATCCTATAACTCAAAAACATTACATTATATATTGACATTATCACTTTTAATATTCCAGAAAACTGTTGTAGATGCAATTTAGTCCTGAATCTTCAGAAAGAGCAAAAATCATTTGTAAAGTACTGCAGTCTCTGGGGGATTAAATAATTTTGATTGCAACTGTATATATAGGCTATATAATGTGTGTGTAGTTGTGGTCATCATTCGCATAGATATATATACATAGATACCGCATTGGACCGCTCCAAGCACGTAGATGCGTCCGCCATATTGGAACGGTCCACTTGACGTCATTCACCATACTGTAGGTTCGCAGACCAACGGCTGTGCAGGACTGTGGCTTTTCGAATTTTCAGTGATTACTATGAGATCTATGGGTGAATGACGTCAAGTAGACCGCAGTGAAATGGCGGATGGTTTACGTATAACGGCCCATAGAAACAGTCGCTAATGAGGCATCTATGTATATCTATGATCATTCGTGTGTGAAATGTCGTAATTATTATCTACACTTTCTTGCAAAATACTTTTCTTTTCCCACGTGAGTCAGTCCGCGTCAGTCGTGTTCTTTAACCAATCAGATGTGACCTCGCCATTTCAACCAATCATAACCCGCCAGGAGCGCAGCCTAAATCCTGTTTACATGAAATAAACCTGCTCCCGAGCAGGTTTAAACTTGCGCAGCTGTTGCTATGACAGCAAGTCCAGGATGAGCTTCGAAGAACCAAACAATCCAAGATCATGCCAAATCGTCAACAATTAAATCCAGCTAACTGAGTTAGCGACGTACGAAGAACGAGCCCCAGATCTTGCATTGTTTCGTTCTTCGATGCGCATCTCGGACTTGCAGTAATAGTAACAGGTCCTAAACTTAAACCTGCTCGGGAGCAGGTTGATTTTATGTAAACAGGATTTAGGCTGCGCTCCTGGCAGGTTATGATTGGTTGAAATGGCGAGGTCACATCTGATTGGTTAAAGACCACGACTGACGCGGACTGACTCACGTGGGAAAAGAAAAGTATTTTGCAAGAAAATAATTATGACGATTCACACACCAATGATGACCACAGCTACACACACACACATTATATATATATATATATATATATATATATATATATATATATATAGATATAGATATATATACATATACTGTATATATATATATATATATATATATATATATATATATATATATATATATACACTGCCATTCAAAAGTTTGGGGTCATTACATTTTTATTTTTTATTTATTTTTTTTTTGAAGAAATTAATACTTTTATTCACCAAGGATGTATTAAGTTAATAATTAAAAATGTATTAAAAGTTAATAATAAATAATTTACATTGTTATAAAAAAAATTATATTTTGAATAAACACTGTACTTTTTAAACTTGTTATTCATGAAAGAATCCTGGAAAAAAATCACGGGGTTCCAAAAACTATTTGCAGCACAACTGTTGATATTATCCAACATCGATCATTCTAATAATAAATCAGCATATTAGAATGATTTCTGAAGGATCATGTGACACTTAAGACTGGAGTAACAGCTGATAAAAAATCAGCTTTTCATCACAGGAATAAATTCTATTTTAAAGTATATTAAAATAAAAAAAACATTATTTTATATTGTAAAAACATTTTGCAATATGACTGTTTTTTTCTGTATTTTTAATCAAATAAATGCAGCCTTGATGAGCACAAGAGACTTCTTTAAAGACTATTACAAGTCTTACTGACCCCAAACTTTTAAACGGTAGTGTATATAAAAATAAAAATATAAATAAAATAACAAATCAAGGAAAAAACATGTAACATGGGCAGCACTAACACATTTTATTTGTTCACTACTTTTTGCCAGCCCTCTCTCCTGGCTTTTGCAGCATTTGCTGTGTTTCCCGGTGTCTGTATTAAAGTTTGAAATTCTCCATAACCCTCTAATAAAAGCTCTTACTCCGCGTGAGAAAAAAATTGAGCTCGCTCTTTTGCCATTTCGTCAACCAATCGAAGGGGTTGTGATCAGTGTTTCTACTATCGATACATATCGCCTTTTAAACCAATGCACGAACGCGCAATAATCCTACCTTCCTACCAGGTTGAAGGAGGAGGGGTCCTCCGAAGACCGCAAAACCGGGAAGTAGGTGTCAGTGAATTTGGACAGCCTACACTTCTTTCAGTTCCCTCCCTTCCCCGTTGCTCATATCCTGTCGCCTAGCAACCGTGACAGCGCTAAGCAAGAAGTAAGGTTATCTGTACTGCACAAAAACAAAATAACTACTCTTTCATCCCTAAAAGCGTTAAAACAGCTTCAATCACTAACAAGAAATTACCTGTGTGTAAGGGGATATTCACACAGGCAGTAAAAAAGAAGCTAGTTTACGAAAGTGATGTTTTTTAACATATATACACATACAAATATAAAAAATAAAAAGCTTAACGCTAAAACCAAAGGCCTAACTAGACAACCGCTGTAAAAGAATATTTTTTGAAACGCCAGTTTTTTTTAAACTTCCATCATTACTACCGCGAAAATTCTGGAAGCGCTTTGCCGAAAGGTATTGTGGGATAGGTAGGACGGGAAAGGATCCACCAGACCCATCCTTCAAATTCGGGGAAAAGGAGGACGTATTTGTGGGCCGCATTTGAAGGATCCTATGAATTTGGACAGCCTTAGTCGCGGCGCTGTGACGTAACATCCTTCAAATGAGTCCTCCGAAGGATGTAGACCCTGAATTTGGACACAGCCCTAGACAACTCAATCCAGCCATACTAATCATCAACAACAGGTGTGCTCGAAGAACCAAATTAGCCACATCGTAGTTAGCACGATGATCTCATCTTAGATGTGTCAATTCATCTCGGATGTGTCATGCGACGTACGAAGAACGGACCCCTGAACACAACCTTTGGGTTCAAAAAATAAATAACCCAGAAATTTTTAGAGTGCAGAAAAACTACCCAATGCCTGGGTAAAAAATATTTAAAATAACCCAATAAAATGACCTAACAGGCTAAACCCAGCATTTAGGTAAAAAAAGAAAAAAGAAATAACCCAGCAATTTTTAGAGTGCAGAAAAACTACCCAGCACCTGGGTAAAAATGTTAAAAAATAACCCAATAAAATGACCTAACAGACTGAACCCAGCATTTGGGTTAAAAAATAACCCAGCATTTTTTAGACTGTACGTTCTTTTCACTCATGATCATGTGTTTTGTGAACATATACCATATATTTTATTTAATAACTTCACTCCGACTTCTAAAATATGCAAACTAAAATGTAAAATTGGAAATATCGTAAACACATGATCCTGATTGACTGTGCAAATTCACATTACCCATTGACAAACTCAGAAAGATGGTGGAAATCTACTTGGGAACTGCCTTAGAAAAATAAAGTATATATGTGATTTTTATTACAAGTCAACAGATGCTTAAGTTTTAATATCAGATGACTAAATTTAGTTGAGCAAGTGCCCATGATTCTAACACACCAAAAATTCCCTCAAACTGATGAAACCGGTTGAAATTACCACATCTCCCTTTTATACAAAGAGATACTTTAACTAAATTTGTGAAGGAGAGGAGAGCTCGAAGGCATGGAGTATGTGCACAAACCGCTCTTTCTGTGTGCCTTTTCAAAGAAAAAGGAACGAGGATGTGGACCTTGAAATCTTTATTTCTCTGTTTTAGAAATAGTCATGCTTATTGAATTTGCTCGTAGACATTCATTCACATTGCACAAAGCAAACAGCCGAAACGGAAGCATGCAGACTGAGGCAGTGTGTGTTGTACCACGATGTGACAGGGTTTGATTGTTCTAGTTATATAAATAGCTGCTTCAGCTGACATTTTTTGTCAAACTGAGGTAAGTGCATAGGCCAGGTTGAACGACAAGCATATCGGACGTATTTCCTCCAAAACAAGGCCCACTCAACAGGCCACAGGTGTGTACAAAGCAGTGACGTTCAGCCCACGAGAAAAAGAGTGGACGAAAGTCTCCTTGTGTTCAAATTACATAGTAACCCATGTAATTTTCAACTCCTCTTCAAAACCACAGCAATACCTTTCACTAGCTTTAGCTTTTAGCCTTCATGCCGCATACGAAGCACATAAACGCCCGCGGCGCCTTTCTCATCAGCTACAGAGCTCCAGAAGACTTTTGAACATCAAGGATAAAGTTCAAACCTCAGCATGGGAAATGCAGCAAACCGGCGGCGAGCTGCCGGAGATGGGATATTAATACTGTAGATTGAAACTGTCAGAGATAATAAGGTTGTTGTGGAGGCCAAGCGTTCTATCCAGCCTGTCATTGAGGAAATTATAGTTTATTCAAGTATATTTAAAGAGTGATTACCATACTGGATTACACCAAAATGATGTGGGTCACATGTGTACGCATTAGCCATGTTATCTCATCTGCCACACTTCCACGTTTGTGGGAACAGCAGAGGATAAGTGTAGGATGACGGCTCCTTCTGAGGAGAGCTAGTTTTCTACGCCTGTCGGAGCTCAAATATTCTGTTTCCACCTACACAGATGGATTAAACCCACAGACCTGCTGGGCACCAGACCAGCAGGGGGCCCCGATGAGCTGCAGTGCCTTCATTTTTACTAGATCTGTACCGTTTGAAAAATACAGCTGCATCCGAAGTCGCATACTCTTTGAGTAGGTATTTATTTTAAAAAGCATGTTTTATATGAATGTGTGTAGTATGAATATAATCTGGTACTACATTTATGTTGTCACTGTCACGTGACCTACCAGAATCAGTTGTTCAGTTGCAAGTTTCTATCTCACAATTCTGAGAAAAAAAGTAAAAATTGCGAGTTTAAATCACAATTCTGACTTTATAACTCACAATTGCGAGTTTCTATCACAATTCTGTGAAAAAAAGTCAAAATTGTAGGTTTATGTCACACAATTCTGACTTTATAACTCACAAGTGTGAGTCTCTGGCTCCGTCCACACGAAGCCGGTGCGTTCCCTATCCGATCATTTTTTTCCTCGTTCTAAAAAAAAAATCCGTAAACACGAAACCACTGAAAACGGTGTAGTATATATGCCAGACCAGTGTGGGGTGCTTTAATTCTGCCATAGAGATACACTATACGCGGAGAAGACTTTGAGCATGCGCATAACCTTGCGCGCTGTATACGAACTAAGAAGAAGAAGACGAAGATGCGAACATTATCGCTTGTTGCTCATAACAGTTGCATAGAAGCAATAGATTTTGTTGTAATAAAGCTAGTAGGCTTAGTAGCAACACGAACGCAATCATGTAGTCCGCCATTATTGTTGTTGCTGTTACGTGTGACGCAGCCGACACGTGATGTGATGACATCATCGTTTCACAAAATATACGTATTGGCTGTACACACGAAACCGCGAGGGTGTCGTTTTCAGATTTATCCACTTTGGGACCCGGTTTCAAAAAATATCGGATTCAGTCTCCTAAAACGCCGGATCTGTGTGGATGAAACGCCAATACGATAAAAAATTTATACGTATACAGCGAAACGCGTCTCCGTGTGGACAGGCCATCTATCACATTATGAGAAAAAAGTCAGAATTGCGGGTTTATATCACAATTCTGACTTTATAACTCAAAATTGCAAGTTTCTCTCACAATTCTGACTTTATAACTCACAATTGCGAGTTTCTATCACAATTCTGTGAAAAAAAGTCAGAATTGTAAGTTTATGCCACACAATTCTGATTTTATAACTCACAATTGTGAGTCTCTATCACACAATTCTGACAAAAAAGGTCAGACTTGCGGGTTTATATCACAATTCTGACTTTATAACTCACAATTGCGAGTTTCTATCACAATTCTAACTTTATAACTCACAATTGCGAGTTTCTATCACAATTCTGTGGAAAAAAAGTCAGAATTGTAAGTTTATGCCACACAATTCTGATTTTATAACTCACAATTGTGAGTCTCTATCACACAATTCTGACAAAAAAGGTCAGACTTGCGGGTTTATATCACAATTCTGACTTTATAACTCACAATTGCGAGTTTCTATCACAATTCTGTGAAAAAAAGTCAGAATTGTAAGTTTATGCCACACAATTCTGATTTTATAACTCACAATTGTGAGTCTCTATCACACAATTCTGACAAAAAAGGTCAGACTTGCGGGTTTATATCACAATTCTGACTTTATAACTCACAATTGCGAGTTTCTATCTCACAATTCTGAGAAAAAAGTCAGAATTGCAAGTTTATATCTCAATTCTGACTTTATAACTCACAACTGTGAGTTTATATCTCACAATTCTAAGAAAAAAAAGAATTGTGAGATATAAACTCACAATTGCAAGAAAAATGTCAAAATTGTGAAATTAAAAGTTGCAATTGCTTCCATAGGAAACACCTTTACACTGATATAAAAAATGCAAAGGGAAATAAATATTTGAAATACAAAGAATCCTAAAACAAATGCATCATGGTTTGCACAAAAAATATCAAGCAGCACAACTGTTCTCAACACTTATAATAATAAGCAATGTTCCTTGACCACCAAATTAGCCTATTAGAATGATTTCTGAAAGATTATGTGACTGAAGTAATGACTGCTGAAAATCAGCTTTACATCACAGGAACAAATAGCTTTCTAAAATATATTAAAATAGAAAACAGTTATTTTAAATTGTAATAATTTTTTTAACAATATTTCTATTTTTTTACAGTAGTTTTTTTATTAAATACATGCAGTTTTGGTCATCATAAGAGATTTTCAAAAACATTAATAAGCATTACCAACCTCAAACTTTTACATGGTAGTGTTGCTAGATCATCTTTGCCTATCACAGCACATTGCACTAAACAAATATCTGTGTTACATTTGAAACAGTATATGAAAGTTAATGCCCCATTTAAATGCACCTTCTGTTCAGTAATGTTGAGCTCCGTCTGTTTTGAAAGCAAGAACCCATCCGTGCCCAGAGCATGCCAACATCATAATCCGTCCCTGATCCACACATGTTGACTTGCGCTACAATATCCAAGTGCTACCAAAACCACTCGTTCTTTTGTTCTCAACAGCTACTGTATCCACAGAAAGAACTCCCTCAAGTCCACGCATTGAACCCTAAAGGTACACAACCTTTGACAAAGACTGAACAAGAATTCCCAGAGCCTCTTGGCAACAGCAGTGACAGTCGTGTGGGACGCGGTGATTAATGCAGAACGTGAATAACCAGAGAGAATAAGCACCTTTCCAGCCGAGAGCAATCTTGGCATGCTGAAAATACGTGGGCTTTGTTTGGATTAAATGCAGAGTGCGGAGAGTTTTTGGGAATTCTGGGTGATGACAAACTCTTGACTGTAAAGTATCCAAGGGGCTCTCAAAACAAAACCTACAAATTCCATTAGCCTTCATGGGTGTAATGTTGTTCCTTAGTAAATTGCCCATAGCTTTTGGCCACAGACGCCTTCTTCGATTCAAAATGAAAGTCAAGCTTGGAGATAATGTCACTTTGTTCGATTTGAAAGACAGAGCTATAAAGACAAACGATTACAAATCAAATGTCAAATGTTACGTAGTCTGAACTCTGTGAACCTAATGACCGCATTGAACTTTAATTTGCGGAACAATTACACATTGTACAGTAAACAAAACAATTTTGTATATTACGTAGTATGAGTCAATGCCAATGTCATGAATCAACGGCACTGTTATGTAAAACACCACTGGTGATATTTCCACTACGTTTTGCAAATTCTCCTCAGTGATGAACACAGTTTTTACAAAATAAACTCTAGAATCATGTCTGACATGTTATTTTGTCTTCCAACAGTTTCCATGTACAAAAAAAGCTTAAATTTAGTAAAACATGAATAAACAATATAAATTAATAACAATAATTCTTCTTATTTAATGGGAACCTATTATGCCCCTTTTTAAAATATGTAATATAAGTCTCTGGTGTCCCCAGAATGTTTCTGTACAGTTTCAGCTTAAAATACCCCACAGATCATTTATTATAGCATGTCAAATTTGCCCTTCATTGGGTACGAACAAAAACATGCAGTTTTCGTGTGTGTATCATTAAATGCAAATAAGCTGCTGCTTCCGTCCCCTTTCCAGAAGAGGGCGGAGCATTTACAGCTCGCGCTTTAGATAGTCCGTCAACGACAAAACTGGAGAATCTCATGCGACTAAAATATCAGAAATTATTAATGAAATATAGCTTCAAGCAGCGATTACCAGGGTTCAAGCGCTTTAAGGCATTCAAGCACATATAAAAAAGACATTACATACTGTTAAGCAAGCCTGTAACCACCTAAATCAATTATCTAACCCTTAAGCTCTCCTTGGGGTCAGGCTGACCCCACTGGAGTTTTCCTTCATTTTTTTATAAAGTTCCCTTAATCTCAGGGCCATGAGACTCTGTGACTTTTCCTAAATAATCAATCTAAAAACACACAAAAAATCCGGACTTAATTCGGTTGTTCTAAAGGTGTGTAAAAAAAAAATTACCGTTTCCTCTCCACATTGAAAATGAATGGGAAAAGTAAAAAAAGCTATTTTTTCATTTCGTTTGTCCAAAAAAAGTAGTAAATCCAGTTTAAATCTAAAACAATTAACATTTAAATAAAGGCCTGGTCCTACAGCATAAACTCAAAGTGGAACGAACTTTCTATCACACACACACACACACACACACACACTCACACACTCACAAACACACACATGTGTAACTGCAACAGGGAGCATTTATATAGAAATTGGCATAAAAAAATCAACATATCTGCTATAAATCTGAAAATGTTCATGCATAAATGAAAGACTACTAGAGCACAAATGCAACATGGAACATGCATGTTGACTCTCTCACACACACACACACACACACACACACACACACACACAACTCTACACAAACACACCACACACCATGCCCCTGCCCCTAACACACACACACAACTCTACACAAACACACCACACAGCACCCCCCAAACACCCCCCCCCCCCCCCCCCAAAAAAAAAAAACCTTCCCCCCACACCCACACACACCCACACACTCACACAAAGAGAGAGAAGAGAGGGAAAAGTGCAGATAAAAGAAAGATGAAAGACAAAAATTCAGCAATTCTAAAAAACAAAAATTCTACGCTTTTACAAAAAAACACATTTTTTATTTATTTTAGAATGTTCAAATATATATATTTACAAAATATATATCATAAAGTTGTGAGGAGAAGTTGAAGCATGAAGAAAAATAAAGTGAAAATGAAATTAGTCCCTAAGGGCCTCTGCTGGATGTATGTGGTCATTGCACTTTCTTTCTTTAACTATATCTTCAAAAGTTTTTCCACTAACCTGTAGATGGCAGTACCCTAACACATAGAGCAATGTCCAAAAACAATTTAGATTAAATTTAGATCATCATTAAGGTGATTTTTTTATTTAAAAATTTTTTTTTATAAGCCACTTGGTGGCGTAGTTGTTGAGTAATTGTGCAGTAAATGGGTAAAAAAGTACAAAATATCCATGAAAACACAGCAGAACTGTAAAGTTGAGAAGTAAACGGAAAAAAAAAATATATATAGTTTATAATATTAAAAATGTATAATTCATTATGGAATCACACTTTCAATCCTTGGGGTCAATCTGACCCCAAAGAAAGTAAAGATAAAACCTACTTAAGGAGAGTTGTAGGGTTAAAAAAACATTTTTGGAAAATACAGGTAATTTGCCATAGAAATATTGTTTTTTAACGTTTATGACTGTTATAGTGCCAACTGTGGTCCGATCTCCCTAAAACGTTGCATGCTTGTTTAAAATCACCTGTCGCATGTGCTCACCAGGTTTTGTGAAGATTTGAGTTTTCATTTAGGCTTTATAGGCTTTCGGGTACATTTGGACAGGCCCCTTTTCTAAATGACTCGCTACAGGGTAAATTTCAACTTTTTTTTGTTAATTATTGACCTAGAGATTCCAGCGAATTGTACTGCAGTGTTTTTTTCCAGATTGAGTGAAAAACCTTGGACTAGTTTGCAAGAGTAGGTTTTTCACATCTTCTCAAACACTTAACTAACGGTTTGATTGACAGCAGTGGTTATAGAGGCAAAGTTGCTCAGAACCTTCATCTATCATATGATATGAACATTGTTCGTATGTGTGAAAAACTGCGCAATATACAATTCTTTTACAGCTTTGAAAAATGCAATATTGCTGATTTCTTTGAAATTTCTTTTAAATTTAGGGCTGGGAGTCAAACAGGCCCATAGAATTTCATTTCAATCAATTTCTGTTAACTTAGTCTAATAAGTGCTCAAAGTTCTTCGTCCTATGGCAGCCATGTTTTTTGAGATATGCAAATGTCTTTATAGGCACTCGTGGCACTTTGGGCCAAGACCGTGCAAACCAATTTTCATGTCGATGGGACAAACGGTTTCGTAGTTCTGTTCGTTTTTTCCCTCATATAGCGCTACCAAGTGGCCAAACTCCTTGACTTTTTTCATGTGATCTCAGATTCAGATTTTACATACACATTGTGAGTTTGGTGGAGATATCTCATTCCATTCAAAAGTTATAGCCGTTGTGGTAACAGCAGCCCTGCCCCTTTCCAAAGTTTTGGCGTCCCTTTGCTACGGAGAGTTGAAAGTTCAACTTTTTTTTCATAATTATTGATATTCACTCTCCAGAGAATTTTCCTGCACTGGTTTGGTTTCAATCGGGTGAAAAACCTAGGACTATTTCCAAAAGTAGGTTTTTCAAAAAGTGCAAAATACCCTAAAAATTTCGACTCTAAGGCATTTAGGAGTTATGAGTGATTTCGTACTTTTGATCGCTGTCTCACTGAGCTTTGTAGATGGTGGGAATACTACCATCCCTCCAAGTATCAAGTCTCTGCAACTTACAGTGTGGTCTGCCTACACTAGGGTTTCAGTGCTACGTGCTTGAACCCCTAAATATGCAGACAGTAATCGTTTTCGGGATATGACGGGAATGACATAGCTGTGAATACAGTCAGAGACAGTGATAATTTTAGTCACATTAGCTGTAAACCATGCAAACAAGCACATCCAGAAACGTGTTTGGAAACATTCAGAAAATATGAGGCGTTTTTACTTGCTCTGGATATGATATTAAAGCATGAAAAAGGAATAGGTGGATTTTTTCCATTATAGGCTGGTTGTTCACACACACTGTGGGCACTTATTATGCAAAATTCACTAGTGAATTTTGCATAAGTTCACTACAACTAATTTCTAAATAATTAACAAACAAAATAAATAATAATAAGTAGTTAATTATAATTCTGAAGCTAAATTAAATGGTTGCTGTTCAGTTGTTCAACTGAAGCCAAGGACTAAAGTTATTATGCTGCTCTGCAATCTGTCCTCAGACACTTTAGCAGACAAGCCTAATAATCCCTGACACAAAAGAAAGAAATATTTACATTTGCAGAGGAGTAATGCGATGCAATTACAGCGAAAACTGTGTAAGTTAAATCCAGACGTTTCAAGACTGTCCTACACAATCCTTTAATGTTTTACAAGCATTTTGTTCAAAGGTGCTTCCTAACAGAAGAGTATCCAGGTACCACATGCAAGTAATTCCCACTTGGCAAATGAAAGGCCATTTCACTCCAACAATGTGTTGTAAAATCTAAAGCTCTTAACCACAGTCTGTCGTTGGATCTACAACGCTTCCCTCTATCCTGATGGGGTGTGAACACTTTCCACTAGGAAACCCACTCCTCTTTTGCACTTGAGATGCTCTCTGCTTCTGCACTGGAAGGTGGTAAAATGTGACAAGGAGATGAAGCGGTAGTAGAATTATGACCTGTGAGAGAAGACACTTTACGTTAATGAGGTCATTAGCAACTCCTAGGTTCATTCAGAATTTCAGCAGATCTGTACTTTAAGATTAAACTATGACCTTGCTGCTCTGATCGAAATGACTCTGTAGTAAGAAACAGACATTTTATAATAAGGTTCTATACATTGAGTAAGGGATAATGCTGTTTAGATGATCATGAGCCAAGGCGAATGAACAAGTTCAAACATGACAAACATTTTTAAGGGATAATGTACAGTCACACCACTTTACACAGCTTTTCAGCAGGGACATGAAGTATTGATTTGAGAAGTAACCACTTTAAAATCGCACCTGTTTACTACCTTTTAATCCATTAGAGTGTACAAAACAATTTTTCTGGAAACACAATGTTACCATAAGCCTACTATTCATACTGAAGTCCTCCAATTTCATTTTACAGTCGATAACATTCAGGATAAAAATAGCTGTGTTTGAAGTGGAACGTCCGCGGTATGATCTGAGTAATAATAAACCGATCAGCAGCGTTGATATTATGATGACAATTATGAACAAGTGACCTCGGTAACACGAATAAACATCTGAACGTATGTTAAAGAAAGAGTAAAACTTACCGAAATTCGTAGCTATCTCACGTAATTGCGCAATCGGTGTTTCAGTCGCGCAAATGCGTTAATATAACACGTAACGTCACATTTACCTCAGATAAAAAACATTTTCAATGACCATCAACTCGTTAGTTAGAAAAATGAACTCTAGAGAGGAGCATTTTGCTAAATATACCTCAGGGCTGCCAACTTTTGAGTTCAGCTTGGAGTGAGAATTCCCACAGCAGTCCCTGTAGGGGGGTCCGGGGGCATGCTTCCCCGTAAGAAAATTTTGTACATTTTAGAGTTAAATTCATCTATCTGTGCACTTTGAGAGTTCATAATTAAGAGCTCCAATACAGTTTCAGTGTCCAAACTAAACAAAGAAAAAAGCTAGTGAATTGACTTGATCTTGAGGTTTAAAGGGAACTCAATCCTCTTTTTAGTTGTGATATGGTGTCTCAGTCTATATTATTCTCACACTGGTATATTTAGAAACCAAACAAATTAGAATATAATGATAATAATAATTTTATATTATTATTCTTACGACAGTAATATTGGAAAACAATTCTGCAAAATAAATGAAAATGAGTATTTCACAGGTTACTTACTTTAATTACTTTTAATTACTTTTCAGTTACTTTTGTCGTAATTTCTACAATTGCAAGCAGGGCCTAACACTTTTTTGCCACATCTGCCATTTTAATCATGATACAAACTAAATTTTTTGGTCATTTGAGAAAATTTACCAGCCATAAATATTTTTTCCTGGCCATGAAACTGTTTTTGCAGTTGCTGCTACTACAAAAACTAAACCTTTTTAATAAAAATGAATAAATAAATTGAAAATTAGAACTAAACACTGCATTTTAATCACGATACAAACAAAGATGCTACACACATGTAGCATGAGCAGTTTTTTAATTTTAAACATTTGAAGCAAAAACAGAATGGTCTGACTTCAGCATTGTGAAATTATTTGTTATTGTGTTTTATATATATATAGGAAAATGTCATACTTTGTTTTTATTATAAAATTATGTAAAATAACCGTTGCAGTGCTGCAAAACTATTAACTTTTTGCACAACAAGAATAGCAAAGTACAGTGAAAGAATTGCAAGATTTAGTCATTACACTTTTATAAATAATTGCAATCGCATTTAAAAATATATATTTTTGACACGAAAATTCTAATATTTTTCTGTTAATCTATTAGTCTGCTGTTCTGAGAAATTATATTTTTCTCCCATTCGAAAATGAATCTTTCATTCATGAGGGATCTATCACTCCCGAAACTTTGCTTCTTGCTTCCTTAGCAGGACGAAAAGAAAACGTTTATTCAAACTCTGAACGGATTATATGTAGCCTAGGAGTGCGCAATAGCCCTTCCTTGATAATCACTAAAAACGTGTCACTTCAGTTAATCGCTAAAGTCCCTTTATAATCAATGAACCGCTTATTTACAGTGAGAGGACTGGCAAGTGTACAGGGAAAAACCTGGCCTTTAGAGGTGAGTGAATTCACAACGCAATAGCCAATCACAGATGTTCAAGATCAACAGATATGTCTGTAATTGGCTACATTGCTCAACGCTACGAAAACACGTTGTCTTGTGGCGATTTCCAGAGCACAAACACAAATACGCTCGGGAGCCTTTACCAAATATGTTTAGCCAATATCTTATTATTACAGTTTTAACTGAGGGTGCTTTTGACTGCGTGAGAAAATGGATGTGTGGCGTGAGAGCGTGTGAAAAGTGTCAATTGCGTGAGTCTCACGCTCAATGCGTGAGAGTTGGCAGCCCTGATACCTTCAATATTATAGCAGATAATGTAGTATCAACTGACTCTCATGTAGGCCTATATTTTACAGTATTATTTAAGATTTTTTCCTTGAGAAAATTTGGCATGTGCTGTAGCTACCTGATATCCAAAATGATAGATATCGAATCTGAAGTAGATTTAGCTTGTGAATCAGGATCGAACTGAAATTTGTGTCAAAACCCATCCCTACATACTAAGTAGGCTATAATACAAAACAATAAACATACAAAATAAATGTAACTTATTTTGTCTTCTTGGAATCATGTAAGTATCTTCTGTAGCTTCTGAAACCCTGGTGAAAAAAACAGCTAAAACCAGCCTAGGCTGGTTGGCTGGTTTTAGCTGGTCATAGCTGGTCGGCAGGCTGGTTTTAGAGGGGTTTTGGCCATTTTTCCAGCCTGGCC
>NC_133383.1:18120943-18215943 GCF_049309525.1 Garra rufa
ACATCTGCGGTGTGAACGTATTTCAGTATATCTGAGAAAGACCCACGGATAGCGATTTGCAAAACTTGTAATGCCGAAATTTGAAGAGGGGGTGTGTCTGCAGTGGTGCGTGCAGCCAGTGATGAGAGCAGAGATCGGCGCATTGCGCGCAGACAGATGTAGCTTTCAGTGAGTGAAAAACAATGGCTTTAAGTTGGTGTTACGTCGCAATATTTTAAAGATATGTCTTTTCTAAATACTGTATTTTTATAAATATTTATGTTTTAAACCGTGGAGGTGAGCCAATGGATATCACACAAACAACGTGAAAACTGAGACAATGAGAGACGATTATACTTAATATGCTGATATTAATTTAGTCCCCTAATATTTTTCTTGTGCCCCGAACTTGCTGGGAAAAAAATGAAAAGAAACATTTTGTGTAAGGTTTGTTTTTGAAAGTCGGTTCTTGAAATAAAGCTCTTAATTTTCATTGATGACTGCAGTGTCATTAGGGGTTAAGAAAGTCTTAATTATGATTTCAGGTGGTCTTAAATGTGGGGACTGAAAGACAAGAACTGCTTGAAACTTCAAAAGGCTATCCATTGAATAAATATGAGCGCTGCGCGTTTCAAAGTCATTTGCTGCGCTGCTTTGTGTAATATTATTCTGACAGCGCCTCCTGCTGGAAGAGAAACGCATAGAGTTGTAAAAGTGAACTGATGGATCCATTAGATAATGTGTAATAAAAGTTTAAACAATTTAAACAAAGGCAGTAAAATATATGTATATGTTATTTAAGTAATATAATACTTGATTGATAATAATTGTTTAAACTAATATAATTGATTTATTCTTTGGAACTTTAATATTAATTTATGCAATTGCAATGCCTTGATTTTAGTAAGATTAGTACACAATCATAGCCATAAATGCAAAGGCTCTAAGAATTGGCATAATTCTTTCGGTGTTTCGGTTTTCGGCCTTGGTTTCCTCTTTTTCGGTTTTCAGTTACGGCCAAGAATTTTCATTTTGGTGCATCCCTACTGTTTTCAACAATGTCTTTTTGAGCAGCAAATCAAAATATTAGAATGTTTTCTGAAGGATCATGTGACTGGAGTAATGGTGCTAAAAATTCAGCTTTGAAATCACAGGAATAAATTAAATTTGAAAATGTATTTAAATAGAAAACAGTTGTTTTAAATAGTAAAAATATTTAAAAATGTGAATGTTTTTGCTGTACTTCGGAACAAATAAATGCAGGCTGGGTGAGCAGAAAAGACTTGTTTAAAAAAACATTAAAAACCTTTTGATTTATAATATTAATATATGAAATTGGTTCATTTCAGAATTCATTTTGTGATTCCATGATGTGCATTTATGTTTTGTAACGTCTTCATTTTGTAATGTCAGATTGAAGATGAAGGAGTTTTGAGGCTACTTTATGACGAAGCCAAGATGAATGTCTTGGATGGTCGTTACCCGTGTGACCCTGAACTCTGGCTGACATTGGGAGCTTTGTCCTGTGCCATTGAGCTGGGGACTGGACTTGATGACCAGGCTCTAACAGCAGCAATCAGGTGCACTTCTCTACTCCTACATCAGTGAATAAATGGTTAATGTAAAGTTGGGTTTTCACTTCCTTTTTTTTTTTGACTATTTTTATTTTCAGTATTTGGTTACACCTTACCTTATTTTGAGGTATTGACACAAAGAAGTAGAGAGTAATGTCAATTAACAACATTTAGAATTAGGGTTATTTGCTTGTAAATATCCAGATAATTGTTACCAGGTTTATTAGACAAATAGATTAGGAAACAAGTTAGCAAACTATACACTACCAGTCAAAAGTTCTTGAACGGTAAGATTTTCAATGTTTTTTAAAGTCACTTCTGCTCAACAAGCCTGCATTTATTTGATTCAAAATACAGCAAAAAAAGTAAAATTCTTAAATATGTTTACTATTTAAAATAACTGTTTTCTATTTGAATATATTTTAAAATGTAAATTATTCCTGTCCTTTCAAAGCTGAACTCCAGTTTTAGTATTATTATTATTATTATTATGTTAAATTATGCTGAGTAGATTTTTTTTTCAGGTTTCAGCATCTGTCTGAAATAGAAATCTTTGTAACATTATAAATGACTTTATCATCACTTTTGATCAATTTAAAGTTATTTTAAATAGTAAACATATTTCACAATATTACTGCTTTTGTTGTATTTTGGATCAAATAAATGTAGGCTTGGTGAGCAGATGAAAATTCTTTAAAACATGTATAAGAGTTTCAATTTCTACCTGTAATGTTATTCCAGAGAGAAGAAGCTGTCCTCATTCCTACCAGCCCACGCTGCATTAGGAGGGGGAGGTTTTCTGTCCACACTGAGGGGGAGAGGTGGGAGGAATGCAGAGATGGAGCAAAATCTTATAAAGGAGTATCGTTCAGTCTGCTCTTCTGCTGCCACTGGCTCCAGTCAGGAGCCCATCGCTCTGCTGCGCCAGTACCTCAGGAGCTGCCACACCCTGCCTTACTATGGGTATGGTTACTGCAAGTTGATGTTGTTTAAATATAAAGTGTCTGAGCCTTACATAATATGTGTATTTTTGCAGATGTGCTTTTTTTATGGGTGAGATAGACAAGCCAGCCCAGGGCCTCCTACACAGAGGTGGCCGTAAGGCTGTAAGTGTGGGCATCAGTCTGGAAGGAGTATATGTCATGGATGTGAAAGAGAAGCACGTCCTCCTGGGTCTCAAGTTCAGTGAGCTTTCCTGGGATCACAGCTATCCAGAAACAGAGGGAGACTCTCATATACTCTGGCTGGAGTTTGATGGGGAGGAAGCTGGCATGCCTGTCAATAAATTATTAAAGATTTATTCAAAGCAGGTGAGCACACAGTAGCAGTTTCCATCTGCCCAGTTTTTATGTGCATTTATCACATCAGAAACCTGTGATGGAAACACCAAAACAAATTTGTTCGTTTGAGTGGTTTTTGACTTGTGCGAAAAAGGGTTAATGTGACTAATGGGAGATGAAAACGCATTTGCCAAATAAATTGCTCCATGCGCATTAAAAAATTCATGTGACTTTGCAAGATAGGACGGCATAGCCTTAGTAACCAGTGGACCGATCTTGTTGCATAGCATATGAAATGTTATGGTCATTTTAAATGCCCGAGCAAAGTCTGTCATCAAAGGATTTCTGTATAATTGCCTCCCAGAACCAAAAGCAATGACAGCATTTATTGTTTATTGTCTGCTTGCTCTGAGGCACAAGTAATATATCAGGAAGTCACAATTTTGTTCTCTTTGACTTATTGTATGGAAACTGTGCTTATTCGCAAATATTTTATGTAATATTCCAATTTTGCCACACAAGTTAAATTTGCAACTTCAGATGGCAACCCAGCTAATGGCTAATGTTGTATTTGACAGTGTAAGCAAAAATATATTTAAATGAAATATATTTAAATTATAGCAAAAAAATATTAAAATGCAGTAAAATTATAGTTTTTTGCATTTTAATATGATCAGATTAATATAATTAGTATTTACATTCAAGGACACATTAAATTGGACAAAAGAGACCTTAAGACAATTATAATGTAACAATTTTAAATAAATGCTGTTAATCTCTTTATACATTAAGGAATCACAGTTTCAATAAAATATTAGGCAGAAGAAGTGTTTCAACATAAGATATGTTTCTTGTTTAGTAATAAGTAATGTTTTTCTAAAGGATCACGTGACACTTAAGACTGGAGTAATGGCTGCTGATTCTGCTTTGTCATCACAAAAATAAATTACATTTATACACTAAGAGTCAAGTTTTGTAAGGTTTTTTTTTTAAGAAGTCTCTCACCAGGTCTGCATTTATTTGATCCAAAGTACAGCAAAAACAGTAAAATTAAAAACTTGTTAAATTAACTGTTTTTTTTAAATATATTTTCTATATATTTTATTCCATGATCAAAGCTACATTTTCAGCATCATTACTCCAGTCTTCAGTGTCACACGAACCCATTTATTATTATTATCAATATTTAAAACGGTTGAGTACATTTTTTCAGGATTCTTAGATGAATACAAAAGATCCAAGATCGGTATTTATCTGTAATAAAAACTTTTGTAACATTATACACTCTACCATTCAAAAGCTTGGAGTCAGTATCATTTTTTTCTGACCACAAACAGAATGATTTTATACATGTATCATGATATACACACACACTTGTATTACACTTTCATATGTATAACAACATAATTGTATATATGTGTTATGTCTTGTAGGCCGAGCTAATGAGTGGTCTTATTGAGTTTTGTGTGGAGTTGCGCTCTGTTGGCGAGTCAGCAGCCACTGGTACTGACGGTGAAGTCACACCTTCCCAAGAACCAACAGGTCGGGAAGCCAATGAGAAAACCCGAGAGCGACGGCAGGGGAAACTGCGCAGACAGAGCAGCGTAGTCTGTAGCCGAGTCCATTCACTCAACACCATCAACTATGTTGATGACGGTAAGAGACTGAAATTGCATAGGCGTGATAGATGCACTTGGTGTTCAAACTGGGACAAAGCTTATTTGAATTTATCTTCATTGTTTCAGGCAAAGAGATTAAACGTCTGAAGCCCAAAAGAGCTGCTTCTTTCTTCACGCGACAGGCGCAGCCTCCAACTTACTCGGCTGTTCAGGTGACTGAAAGTTTGGAGCAAGGGTGAGCCCCGGCTTCAACGCTGCCCTCTTCTGCCCAGTGACCAAAATTAATCTGTCTATTTAGATCCTCAGAGACAGTGCAAAACCATCTGAATAGACAGATCGGACCAAGATCACAGACTGAAGAGCTAAACCAGTATTTATAGATCATTTGTGCATTATGTCACAGGTTTAAGTTAAAGCTTTTTACGTTGGCCGTTAAAAAACGAATGTGAAATTTGCTTCAATAATGCTGTTCTGTTCAAATAACTTTGGTGCAAGACTATGAGACATGATCCGAAGGCTCTGTTTAGCTCACTGTTCCGAATGTAGATCCTACTATGCAACCATCAAACCAAACTACATCCCAGTGACTTTCAATCAAGTACAGTAGTCCAGCACTTTAATTCATGCCACTAATACTGCTAAAACTAGACCTGCTGCACCAAAGCAAACAGTCAATGCCTCTAGTATAGGATGACCACTCCTATACGCAAAACCAGGGCTGCAGTCTGTGGAAAAGCATTGAGAAGACAGCATAGACTGAGATTATGACATTCTGCGCTACTTGTTCTACTGAATGTGTGCATTGTTTTTGCTGTCTGTTTACTACAGGGCTTGTTTGCATATGCAGACTTCTACTTTGTGACAAGATGGTTGTGATCAAATTGATTTTATTGTGTTCAGTGGTGACCAAAGGTAAATCATGATGACTCTACACGTTCACTATAGTAGTGGTCCCACTACCTTGTTGCTCTGGAAAATCATGTCTTTCTGATGGTGTGCATGTATAATGCACTGCTGAAAACAATCCAGGTTGTATGCAAGCGTAATCTGCATTTGTAAAGCAGAAAGAACTTAATTTAATACATCAAATCACCAATTGTGTAGGTGCTTGGTGATCACTTGGTGATGTTGTATGTCTCCTATTTCTGTTTCTATTTAGTGATGCTTTTACAGTGTATGAAACTCTAAGCATTATACTGTATTTCCAGTCTTTTAGAGCTTGAATGTACCTAACTATATGAAATGTATATGATTTTTTACAAAAAAATAATGGCAACCCAGGGCCCGACATTAACGTTTGTCCAGGACAGTTACAAAAAATGTAGTTATTTGATCGTGACCTCTGATCCTTAATGTCCAATTATTCACTTTTTCTGATTGTCTGAATTGTGAAGTATCACTAAATGAATGAATTTGTTCATTATGCCTCCTGTTTTGGTATTAATGTCAATGACCTGCTTTTTTACAAGTGATTTAATTGTTCTTAAATGTTCAAGTAACTGTCAAATCTTAATATCAAGCCCTACATTAACAGGTCTTTAGTTAACAAACACAGTTCTGTATTTATCAATGCATGACGTGTTGTCTTAAATTGATTTTGTGGTGTGCATGTTTCTGTGAACATTTCTATACCTGCTTATTCAAAAATGAAAACTTTTTTGCATCACAAGCTGAACTGTGAAAGGAGAACGGCCAGCTGAATGGTGCAAAACGATCAGTACAACCACTGCATTTCTGTAGTTATGCAAAACACTCATTTTTGTCAAGGTGTTCATTTTAAAATGCTTATTCACAGCTTTTTCTGTACCATTGTACCATTTCATTTTATATTTCCCATTCTAATATTTATATTTCAATCTGAACATATCACACACCTATACCTGTAGATTGTCACATCTGTGTAATAGAAATATTGAAACTGTCAATACTAATTTAAAGTGCCTTTTTTACATTTAATCTGTTGCTGTAGTTTTGCTGTCATCTGTCCTTTGAAATTGTATCTCCACTGCCTTTTGTTCTTTGTGAGGTTTTTACACAAATTTCACTACTAAAATTTTGTGACTGTAAAATTAACAAACCGTTTATATGCAACATTAAACCTTTTTATTCCCGCTTTGTACTAACTACTGGCATACCTATCAGTAAATAATTTTCTGTATAATTGATTTTTTTATTGATGTTTTGTTTAAACGAACTATGCCTGCAATAAGGTTTGATATGTTACATCAGAATTACATCTTTAAGGGGAAAAAGAAGGAACGAATAAATTAAACAAACTAAATAATGTGTATATTTTCATGCATGGAATCTGTAACAAGCATTCATTTTTTAAGCATTTAACATTTTTGTTATTATTATTATTTATTTATTTTTTATTACAAAAATTTGTACAACACATACAAGAACAGGGAAGTTACAGACTGATACATTCCTAAGACAATCATAAGAAAAAATATATATATATATAATACTAATATTCTGGATTTGCTTACATCAAATTATTGTGTAATCTATACAGAAAAGAAAAGTATAAACATAAGTTACATCCTTTTAGAAAAATTGTCATAATGCAACAAAAATTTGGCACTCTTTTTGTTATTTATAAGTCTGAGAGAAGAAACAACAGAATCAAGATCAGCAAGAAAAAGGGGAAAAGAAAGAAGATTTGAGCCATTTTTGCTTATGAATGAAAAATTTTGCATTCAGTATAAGAAAGTTAACAACATATTCAACAGATAATTGTTTTGGATTTTCATAATAAAAAATAACATCTTTGAGGTCAAAAGTATGGGTTACATTTGTAAGACTAAAAATATATGAGCTTAAGTCAACCCATAATTTGTTGGTAACACCACAATCAAAAAACAAATGGGCAGCTGTTTCCTCAACAAAGCCACACAACGAGCAAGACTCATCGATATCAGAATATTTAGAAATAACATTTTTGTTATTATATAAAATATATATTTCACCATTACGTACGTACGTACGGTACAGTATAATTGACGCCCGGACTTTTATTTTGAAAAACTGTCTACAGTAGCGCCATTTTGGATCAGAGCAGCAGCCCCATCAACAAACTGAGTTGGCAGGTTGCTACCAGAGCTCTTGCAACAGATGTTTTGTTGACATCTGTCATTCATTCATGAGATAAACTCCTTTTCGCTTTGACATTAGGCTATAGTTGAACTGTAGTGGAAATGAGTTCAGCGACAACCCCACCGGATTCGGACCCGACCCGGCGGCGGCGGGTTCACAGTATGCTGAAGGTCTACTACGGCCTGAATGAGGAAGGAAAACCCGCAGAGCAAGCCGAGTCTCTGGATCCGTGTGATATCAACGGACCGCATTTCGACCCAGAGGTTTATTTAAATAAGGTAGTGTAACGAATAATGACAAATAGTTAGTGCTTATTGTTTATTATAAAGGGGTGTACAAATCTGTTTGCAAGAGTATGCTGTCACTTGTGGTGTTATTCTGCATTTTATGCCACATATAAATTACTCTACCATAAATACCCGTGTGTGACTCAGTATTTTTTATGCTAGAAAGCTAAAATGTACTGTGGTTTGTCTTTGAAATGTCTTGTGTTTGTGTTTCAGTTGAGGAAGGAGTGTTCTCTGGGTGAGCTGATGGATCATGAGAGCTGCATGGTAAAACAGATCAGATCTCTGGACAGTGACATGCAAACCCTGGTTTATGAAAACTACAATAAGTTCATCTCAGCCACAGGTTAGTGAATAGATGAAAGCTCTTCAGAGCTGTTCAGATCATAACTGGTGGGGAACCCCATAGAATTAAAGCACAGGCCTGTCGACTTGCAATTCATATACAGCAGCTGCTGCAGTATTTCAATCACTAAAAACAGCAGAACGTTCTAAAACACTTAAAGGTCCCATATCGTCAAAATCAAAATTTCCTGGCTTTTTTCATGATAACTACGGTCTAGGGGCTATCTAACTACCATATGAGTTTCAAAACAGTCAATCCACAGTAAACTGCACACAGCCTGCTTAAAGTAGCTGTTCATTTTCACGAGCAGCTGTGACTTCCGTAACGATGTGACGTCCGATCGACTCAAGTCACCGCCTTCAGTCACAAACCAACGTCCCACCCTCCTTTTGTCAAACCCCCAGACAACAACGCATCCATTCAGTGTTGCCAGACGTACGATAATTATCGTATTTGTACCATAATTTTGACCTCTGTACGATGTACGATCAATAATACCACAATGTACGATAATTTCAGAATTTTGTGACACCATGGTCGTTGTAATTATAAGAGCTTCTATTCTCAAAGATCTAGCTGTGTGGATACTACGTCTACCTTCATGATTGTGAGGAGACGTGAACGTGCCTTACGCATGCCTTTCATCCAATCTTACGTCTTCTCAACCAATCATCGTGGAGAATGGCTCTCTCTCACAAGCACAAGTTAACGTTCCTGTCGTACTTAGGTCAGTTGTTTCAAAACTGAGGTTGTTAGTTTAACAATAAAGTATAGAAAATGAGTGCTGAAAAGGATAAATAGCTGTAACATCTAGATTAATAGCTGTATTTTGAACGTTTGACTCGGGTAAGATAATTAGTTTAGCATTGCAATAAGGTATAGAAAATGAGTGCTAAAAAGGAGAAATAGCTGTAACATCTAGATAAATATCTTTATTTTGAACGTTTGACTAAAATACGATAATTTTCTCCCAAATACGATAATTTTGAGCTTCTGGTACGATACTTGGACATTTCCAATCTGGCAACACTGCATCCATTCCATTGAGCAACAACAACAGGAAAACAAGTTGAGAAAACCCTGTTCAGTCGATAGATGTCAAGCTACGATCATTACACAGGCTTCAGAACAACATTAATATAAGAGACCAGCGGCACGTCAACTTCAGCCTCTTTCACACAGCGATTCCGGTAAATACACGCATAATGTGTCCCACGATTTGTTCCGGAATTGTTTAATTTGGTTAATTCACAGTTGTTTTCCGGAATCTGTGCTTGCTTTACACACAAACCATAAAGACATGTGACGTTTGGATGTGAGATGTAATGCGACGCGTACGTTTCACTAAACTGAAACTAACCTGAACAAACTGTGCTTCAGCGCTGATAGTGAGGAGCTGGCTCTGCCTGATGATCGCTGCTTCATTCCACTTTGCACGTAACGTTATTTTTCGTTGTGAAGAGTCGCTTGATAACGTGCATCATTACTACAACACTGCCTTTAGGTTCTGGCTTTGGTTCACACAGTTCCCGTAATTTTCCAGAATCAGCGCGCATTGTGAAAGGGGCTTTACTAAAGCAACAGTTATGTAGCCTACTGCATTCGGTGTTTGTAAAAGAAAAAACATTAATGATCATTCTAAAATATCCTGTTGAGTATCAGCTCTCTCTATTGCTCTGAGCTCGCTTACGCTTACAGCATACATGACCGTAGTTACCTGTGATTGGCCTGGTTGTGCGTCACTCAGAAAACAACAGGCCAATCAGAAGAGAGGCTCATGAATATTAATTAGATGGGCCAAAATCGACCTGTTTTTGACAGAGCTCCTAAAAAAGGAGCTGTAAAAATATATTGAGATGGATTTTGGCACTTATACCGCAAATATATATTCTTAAGGACATCAACAAATAAAATAAACCTCCAGAAATGTGTACGATATGGGACCTTTAATGTGCGAAATGCTTAAAGGTTCTCCCAAAAATGAAAATTCTGTCATTAATTACTCACCCTAATGTCATTCCAAACCTGTAAGACTTTTGTTCATCTTAACACAAATTAAGATATTTTTGATGAAATCTGAGAGCTTTTTGACCATGAATAGACAGCAATGCAACTGACACGTTCAAGGCCCAGAAAGGTAGTGAGGACATTGTTAAAATAGTCTATGTGACATCAGTGGCTCAACCGTAATGTTTTGAACCTACAAGAATACTTTTTGTGCACAAAGAAAACAAAAATACATTGTGGTACTCTCGTGAACATGCGTCGAAGATTGACACGAAAGAGAAGAACTCTGAATAAAGTTGTGGTTTTTGTTTTCTTTGTACGAAAAAGTATTCTCTTGGCTTCATAACATTATGGTTGAACCACTGATGTCACATTGACTATATTAATGATGTCTTTACTACCTTTCTGGGCCTTTAATGTGTCAGTTACGTTGCTGTCTATGCAGGGTCAGAAAGCTCTCGGATTTCATCATAAATCTCTATAATTTGTGTTCCAAAGATTAAACAAAGCCTACCGCATTTGGAACAACTATCTCTTTGTGCCCATTTGCACTAAGACAGCTATATTTAAAAATCAAATATATTAATATACACCTACAAACAAGCAAGTGAGTTCAGAATATGAATGCAGTATGCTAAATCATTAATTGTTTTCTTCATAATGCTTTCTGTCACTCACATTAGATTGCAGCAGTTAGCAGACACAGTAATTTAACCATCAAATCAATTCCTGATGGGCAAAGTCCCCACTCTGACTTCACAATAGGGAACTGCCATTTCCATTTCATGCTGATTTTAATGACATTTTGCCACCATGGCTTGTCTTCTAGTGCCTTTGATGGTACAGTTTTGTTTTGTTTGACATTAATGTCGGCTTTACATCATGCTGGTTTCATAACCCATTTCCCGATTATATTAAAAGTTTATTTGTCTCTCCACAGACACAATCAGAAAAATGAAGAATGATTTCAAGAAGATGGAAGATGAAATGGACTGTTTGTCTGCGAACATGGCCGCTATCACAGAGTTTAGTGCCCGCATTAGTGGGACATTGCAGGACCAGCATGCACAGATCACTAAACTATCAGGTATGAATATTGATGGATCACAGTAATAATACAGTGCCTTGCGAAAGTATTCATACCCCTTCATTTTTCTCATGTTTTGTTAGGTTGCTGCCTTAAATTACGTTTTTTCCCCCCCCACATTAGTCTACACTCCATACACTAATGACAAAGCAAAAAACAGGTTTTTAACATCTTTTCAAATTTATTAAAAATAAAAAACCTTAATGATTTTATTGCATAAGTATTTATACCCTTATCTGGGACACTTGAAATTTAGCTCAGGAGCACTCATATTGCTTGTAGAAGTTAATACACTTTGAGTGAAGTTAACCTTTGGCAAATTCAATTGAATGGGTATGATTTGGAGTAGCACATACCTCTCAATAAAAGGTCTAACAACAAAAACCAAGCCCTAAGGTCAAAAGAACTGCCTAGAGCTCAGAAGCAGGATTTTTGCAAGGCACAGATCTGTGGAAGAGTTCAGAAAAACTTCTGCTGCATTAAAGGTTCAGAGAAGCATGTAGTCTCTATAATGGAAGAGGTTTGAAACCAGGACTCTTCCTAGAGGTGGCCTCCTGGCCAAACTGAGCATTTGATGGAGAAGGAGCTTGTTTAGACTGTTAACCAAGAACCTGATGGTCACTCTAGTTGAGCTCCATGATCATATGTGGAGATAGGAGAAACCTATAGAAGGACAGACATCACTGCAACACTTCACCAATCTGGTCTTTATGTGAGGCCAAACTCAATCCTCTCCTCAGTGAAGAAACATGAAAACCCACTTGGAATTTGCAAAAAAGCACCTAAAGGACCCACAGAATGTGAGAAACACAGTTTCTGATGAACTTCAATTTCAAGCATCATCATCATCAAGGAAACCAAGCACTGATTATTACCTGCAGAGTACCATCCCAAAAGTAAAGTATGAAAGTAGCAGCCTCATGCTGTGGGGCTGTTTTTCTGCGGCAGGGACCGAGGGACTCGTTAGAGTGAAAGAAAAGCTCAGTGCACCAAAATATTGAGATAGCCTTAATGAAAACCCAGTCCAGAGCATTCAGAACCTCCGACTGGGCAGAAGGTTCACCTTCCAACAGGACAATGAGCCTGAACACACAGCAAGAGTGGCTTATAGACAACTCTGTGAATGTCATTGAGTGTCTCAGCCACAGTCTAAGCCAGGGTTCCCCAAATCTTACCCTAAAGGTCCAATGCGCTGCAGAGTTTAGCTCCAACCCTGATCACACTCACCTACCTGTTATTCTCTAATGATCCTGAAGACCTTGATTAGCATGCTCAGGTGTGTTTGATTAGGGTAAGAGCTAAACTCTGCAGGAAAATGGATCTCGAGGTCCAGATTTGATGATCCCTGGTCTATGCTTTAACCCAATCAAACATTTCTGGAGAAACCTGAAAAAATGTGCGTCTGCCTCCATCCAAGTTGACAGAGCTTGAGGGGTGAAGAGGTGAGGAGAAAAATGGCAGATAATTGCCAAATGCAGATGTGCAAAGCTTGTGGTATCATACCCAAAAAGACTTCAGTAACTTAACTTAAGTACTAAGTTAAGGGTATGAATACTTATGCAATGTACTTATTTCAGGTTTTTAATTTTTAATGAATTTACAAAGTTGTGACAGTTCTGTTTTTGCGTTTATTATTATGGTGTATGGAGTGTAAATTGATGTGGAAAAGAAGTAATTTAAAGCAGCTTAACATAAGGCAGCAACATAACAGAACATAAAAAAAGAAGGGATATGAAAACTTTCGCAAGGCACTGTAAATGATCCATGACTGATTCATCTTACAGGCTTGTGTTGGTAGTATAACAACCACTAGGTACTTTCATATACATCTGATTTATAGGCGAAATTGATTTCTGTACATAAGCCATGAATCTTTCATCTGCTGTGTAGGTGTTCACACTCTCCTCCGTAAGCTCCAGTTCCTGTTTGAGCTGCCAGCAAGGCTCAATAAGTGTCTGGAGCTACAGGCCTACGCCCAGGCAGTAAGCGCCCACCGGAGGGCACGCTGTGTATTGCAGCAGTATAGTCATATGCCCTCTTTCAGGGGCATCCAAGATGACTGCCACGTCATTATGGAGCAGCTCGCTCAACAGCTGCGGCAGAAATTCAGGTCTGTGCTTTCTCGGATATCATGGCATATTTATATTAGTTTGAAAAAGCATCTAGACTTTTGATTTTATATTTGGTTTACCTGCTAATTAAATCATTCAAAATCCATAAAGTCAGAGTGCCCCCTCATGTTTTTTGTTAATTCATATTTGATTGCAGGGATGGAGGCTCAAGTGCTAAAGACCTCTCTGAATGTGTTGAGCTTCTTCTGCAGTTAGACGAGCCAGCGGAGGAGCTCTGTGACAAATTCCTTAGCCACGCCCAGTCTAGATTGGAGGCGGATCTCCAGGGACTGGAGGCGGAGCTTAAAGACTCTGCCGTTACTGATACCACCGGAGGCTCGGTCCAAAAAACAAGTCCTGGATCAAATCCTGTATCTCCTAGTTCTTCTGTGAGCAATCCGTTCCTCTCTCCTACCGGCGGAACAGACATTCTTGAGTTCATAGATCGAGGGTGCAATGAATTTGTGAGCAATCTCTGTTTAGTCATTGCCTCCTATCAAGAATTGTTCATCAACCGTCCACAGGAGGGTGAATTAGCTTCAAAGAACATCCCAGAGATGGCTAATGGTAAGCTACATACCTTTGTGGACACTCTTGCTGCTAGATACTTCTCTCTAGTTGAGCGGAGGATACAGGAAGAGAAGGGAGTGGGTGATAACTCTCTGTTAGTGAGAGCACTGGATCGCTTCCATCGCAGATTACAGGCCATATCCAAACTGCTTCCGGGGTCGGCAGTGCCCAGCCAAGGAACTGAGATAGTGGTGCGGGCAGCAAGAGAGAGAATCAAACAGTACCTATCTGCCTTGCAAACCTTCTACCATGACAGCCTTACTGATGTAAGACAGGCTTTGGCTGCACCTCGTATATCAGTGGGTGGAGCCAGTGCATCAGGAGGCGGGGCTACAAGTAAAGATGCCACACCCAGTCTGCCAGAACTGCTGACATCCTTATCAAACTTTATTCTGAATCAGTTAAAGTCTGTATTGGCGTCAGTGCATCTCTTCACAGCTAAGGACATTACATTCTCCAACAAGCCTTATTTCAAGGTATAGAATAAAGTGTATATTTTTCTGTCTAAATTGACCTAAAGTTCCCATGTTTTGTTGTTGTTTTTAATACTCGTCGCTCATATGTTTCTCTCAGGGTGAATTTTGCAGTCAGGGTGTGCGTGAAGGCTTGGTGGTCAGCTTTATTAAGTTCATTTGCCAGTCGTCTCGTCAGTACTGTGAGAGTGCGGGTGACAGAGGAGGATCGACGCCTCCTGCTCTCCTTCTGTTGCTCTCTCGTCTCTGTCTAGACTATGAGACATCCACCATCTCCTATATCCTCACACTCACAGATGAACAGTTTCTTGTACAGGTATTCCATATCCATTATATTCATAAAAACAAACCCTAATTGCATTATTCATACTGACCTTCCTTTTCTAAACAGCACCACACTCCAGTCACTCCAGTTACAGCACTTTGTGCAGAGGCCAGAGAAGCGGCTCAGAAACTGCTGAACCACTATGTGAAGGTAAATAAGAGGGAAGATTCAGCTGTACAGAGTCATTTATTTCGGGCTTGGGTTGCTGTTAGACAACTTTTTTTTTTAAGCAGGTTTTGTTTTGGTCCAGGTTCAGGGATTAATCATCAGTCAGATGTTGAGGAAGAGCGTGGAAACAAGAGACTGGGTGAACACTATTGAACCTAGAAATGTCAGGGCTGTAATGAAGAGGGTGGTCGAAGATACCACCTCTATTGATGTACAGGTGATGCACTGAATATTTGTTCCATATTTCATATACAAAAAAGATAAAAGATATGTAACAGGCCATTTGAAGCCATGCAAAAAAGATACACATCACTTCTTAACCAATTGTAATTTTTTGCCTGCATATGTGTTTATAAGGTGGGACTGCTTTATGAGGAAGGAGTAAGGAAAGCCCACAGCAGTGACTCCAGCAAACGCACCTTCTCTGTGTACAGCAGCTCAAGACAGCAAATCCGCTACGCACCAAGCTACACACCCAGGTGCACAATCATTTCACTAATTATACTGACTTTGAATTAGAATTTTTATGATGGGTATTTGAACTTTCTCCAACCGTTTTCCCTAAATTTTTAATGAGAATAATTTATAAATCTATTGTCAACAAAAGAGAAGTATATTTAGTTTTTTCAGCATTTTTGTGTATTTGAACCCTTTCCAACAATGACTGTATGATTTTGAGATTTATCTTTTCACACTGAGGGACTCATATTACATAAGTTAAAATGCTCACTGATGCTCCAGAAGAAAACATGATGAATTTAGCCAGGAAGTAAAAACTTTTTGATTTTAAAGATCATCAGATTTTGTTTCCTGGGAAACATATAAGTATCTTTTGTAGCCTATGAAGGGCAGTACTATATGAAAAAAAGTATGATATTTACGCAAAATCATCATTCCGTTCAAAAGTTTACACCCCTGGCTCTTAATGCATTGTTTTTCCTTCTGGAGCATCTGTAATAGTTGCAAGAGTCCCTCAGTTGTCCTGATTTTTCTGAAGAACAGCGGGCAGTTTAATTGTTCAAGACAAACAAAGGACTTATGAATAACTATCAAAAAGAAAAAAAGCAAACAAAAAAACAGCTGTGGATCATTCAGGTAATAACACAGTATTAGGAATCAAATGTATGTAAACTTTGACCAGGGTCATTTTTATAAATTAATAAACTATTATTTTCTCTTGTGGACTATATGTAAAACCTTTAATGTGAAATATCTTATTCAGGTCAGTACTAAATAAAAAAATAACATGCATTTTGTATGATCCCTCTTATTATGTTAAAATAATTTACATTTTGCAGATTTTGCAAGGTGTATGTAAACTTTTGACCTCAACTGTACATATTCACACAGATGATATTGTTTTATTGTATATGTTTTTTGTTCCAGTGCACCAATGGACACAAACTTGCTCAGTAACATTCACAAGCTATTTTCTGAGAGGATCGATATCTTTAGCCCAGTGGAGTTCAACAAGGTAGAAAACAAAACACTGTTAGCTAACTATTGTTACTGTTTTTAACTAACCAATGCATATTTTAATATTTAAATCTTTCAGTCTGTACGACCAGTTTTTTTTTGTCTCATCCTAGGTCTCTGTGCTAACTGGCATCATTAAGATAAGTCTGAAGACGTTCCTCGAATGTGTCCGCCTCCGTACATTTGGCAGATACGGACTGCAGCAAATCCAGGTGGACTGCCACTATTTGCAGATGTACCTGTGGCGGTTTGTGTCTGATGAAAACTTAGTGCACTTCCTTTTAGATGAGATTGTGGGTAGTGCCGCCCATCGTTGCCTGGACCCGTCTCCAATGGAGCAAAGTGTCATTGAGGTCATCTGCGAGAGGGGGTAGAGTGGAAGCTTTTCCCTTAAATAGGCAAACAAATTGCACATGACTGAAGCTGAACTCAACTGGTGAACAATACTAATACTAATACTTTGCAGCTACATTTCATCTGATGGAGTATCAGTTTCTGTGAAGTCACTTGTACGATTAATATAAAATCGGTGACCTCAGACTGAACCCTGTTATAGCTGGATTGAGATAACTAGTTTTTTGTTAGTTTTTTTACCTTTGAGTCAAAGCTTTTAGTGTGTGGAGGTTGGGTGCTAAATGCACAAATATTGTCTCTTGTCAAAATCCCAAAACGAACACAACATACTCTGAACGTAAATGATAACCCATTTATTTAATAACTAATCACCGTATGTCAAAGCTAAGATGATCTGTATATAAAAACAAATCGGTATGTTCAAAAATTATTTTGTTGATTTCTGGATTTCTAGTTCTCATTGACTGTGAAGGCTGTTCATTCTGCATAACTGGATATTAAGTATTTAATAAACGTAATGTACACAAAAACTTTGCGTCCAAGTTTCTTGGGAGGAGAAACCCGCAATCTTGCCTCTGTTGATATTGAATGCACTGTAATATGAAGCCAGACTAGGTGCTCTCGCCATTGGTCAGGAAAACATTATGGGCGGGTTCGTCTGCTCGTCTGTGATTCTGATTGGTTCACTGGTTGTCTCTCCCCAATCTTGTGATTGTAGCGGTACGCGCTGATTGGTCAGATACAGTAAAGGCAAACAGCGTGTTATGAGCGCAGGCGTCACCTCAGTCATTTACGGTGAGGATGAGCGGTTTTCATACAATATAACAGTAAGTTTGTGGCAAACAGAGGTAAGAGAAAAATACGCTATATGTTTAATATGTATATATTAATAGGTTACTACATCGTTATTTGGTTAATTCGATGAAAATACTCATGACGTTACAAACGTGTAAACTGCACAACTGCGGCATTTAAAAAACGCACTGTAATGTAAATAATGCACTATTGTTGTATACTATACAATGCTAAAGGCTCATCTTTTTCCCAAACAGGCAAAATGAAGCCTAACAAGCACAAAGCAAAACATTCAGCTGAAAGGGAATTTGGAGGTACTCTTGGTAAGCTACTATTTTTTGCATATGTTTATGTTTGTGTATGTATAATGATATGTGGCTTCTGTGCCATATTTGAGTTAATTTGTCCACCTCACCTGTCTAGGTGCCACCTGCATCCCTGTGTTCCTGCCTCTGACGGTTCTGTACCTTTTGAGTGTGTGTCGGTCCCCAGCAGCCAGTGTCTTGCAGTGGCCTCCTCCTTTAACCCCCGCAGCACACTTGTGGGACCCTTTGGCTGCGGTACTCATTGTAGGTTGGATCACCTTGCAGAGTTTTTTCTATCTACTGCCCATAGGGAAGGTGAGATACTGTATCATTTGTTTCTTTGAAAGACAAATTGTTATTTTCTGAAAAGAGTATGATCAGATATTTAACTGATTTATTTGTTGACAGGTTTCTGAAGGATTGGTGCTCAGAGATGGATCCAGACTGAAATATCCCATTAATGGTAATATATGCTGTCTGTTTGTAATGTTATACAAATAATGCTAATAATACATCTTAATGTGTTTGTGTCTTTGACACAAATTAAATATGACAGTCCTTGACCTCTTGTCCTTGGTTTTACCACCTATTATATACGAAGTAGAGTTCAAATTCCATTTGTCAGTTAACTGCAGTTTCCTCTTATATCTGGACTGTGCTTCAGTTCATTTAAGGTATAGCATAGTAAAGACTGATTGCTTAATTTAAATATTAAAAGTCTTAAATTACCAGGAGAAAATATGAATACATGTACACTACTATTCAAAAGTATAGGGCTAGTAAGATTATTTTTTTAGCGTTTTTGAAAAAAATTCTCACCAAGGCTGCATTTATTTGATCATAAATACAGTAAAAACAGTAATATTGTGAAATATGAAACTATTACAGAAGGTTCAAACGCTCTCTGATGCTTTAGAAGGAAGCATGATGCATTAAGAGCCAGGGGTGTAAACTTTTGAATAAAATGAAGATATGTACATTTTTCTTATTTTGCCTAAATATTGCATTTTCCCATTTAGTACTGTCCTTCAGAAGCTACAGAAGATACTTACATATTACCCTGAAGACAAAATAAGTAAAATTTACCCTAAACTTCAAATTCAAAAAGTTTTCACCCCAGCTATTAATGCATCGTTTTTCATTCTGAAGCATCAGAATGATACTTATGTTTCCCAGAAAACAATGTAAGTTAAACTTACCTTGATCTTCAAATTCAAAAAGTTTTTACTCCCTGTCTTAATGCATCGTGTTTTCTTCTGGAGCATCAGTGAGCATTTGAACTTCTGTAACTGTAACAACTGAGTCCCACAGTTGTCCTTAGTGTGAAAAGATAGATCTTATAATCATACAGTCATTGTTGGAAAAGGTTCAAATACACAAAAATACTGAAAAACCAAAGATTTTGTGGACCTGAACATTTTTTCTAAAGATCAGTGGACAATTTAACTATTCAGGACAAACAAGGGACTCATCAACAACTATCACTAAACAAACAGCTGTGGGTCATTCGGGTAACAACACAGTATAAAGAATTAAGTGTATGTAAACTTTTGAACGGGGTCATTTTTATAAATTCAACTATTTTTTTTTTTCTTGTGGACTGTATGTAAATGTATTTTATATGAAATATCTTATTCAAGTCAGTACTAAATGCATTTTGTATGATCCCTCTTATTTTGATAATTAACATTTTGCAGATTATGCAAGGTGTATGTAAACTTCTGACCTCAACTGTATATATTTGTAGATATGATTGTGACCTGATTTCCACATCTTTATTTCTTAGGTTTCCATGCCCTATGCATCACTGCTGTCCTGTTGCTAATATGTGTTTGGCTAGGAATGCCACTTGGGTATCTGTTTGAGCTGATTTTGCCTCTGGCTGTATGTGCCATTGGTGTGTCCTACCTGCTATCTATGTACCTGTACATCAGCTCTTTCTGGGCACCTCAGCATGCTTTATCACATGGAGGGAACACAGGTGAGATAAGTCCTGTTATTTACAGGTATTGTCAGATATTCTAGATGCTTCTACTTTGAAGTCTCTTTGAAGTATTGGTCAATGCCGTTACATTGTCATTTTCAGGAAATCCACTGTATGACTTCTTCATGGGTCGAGAGCTCAACCCTCGCATTGGAAACTTTGACCTAAAATATTTCTGTGAACTAAGACCTGGATTAATAGGCTGGGTAAGAGTCTCACCAGATGTTTACATCTGAAAGCTGAATTGTCAGCATCATTACTCAAGTCTTCAGTGTCACATGATCCTTCAGAAATTATTTTAATATGCTGATTCAAAAAAATTCTCTCTTTTGTGTTGTTTTTCAGGTAGTAATAAACTTGGGGATGTTAATGAAAGAAGTAGAGCTGAGAGGCTCTCCATCTCTTGCAATGCTGCTTGTCAATGGCTTCCAGCTCCTCTATGTGACAGATGCTCTGTGGAATGAAGTATGAGAAAACTGCTCCAGCCTGAAAATATATACATACATATTTTTATATAGTCCCAAATACGCACAGCATACTTTCCTTGTGTCTGCAGGAGGCTGTGCTTACAACTATGGACATTGTGCATGATGGATTTGGGTTTATGCTGGCGTTTGGCGACCTGGCCTGGGTTCCCTTTACGTATGGTCTTCAGGCCATGTTTCTGGTTGTGCACCCACAGTCACTCAGTACACTTGGAGCAACAGGGATTATTCTTCTAAATGGTAATCTACAGCCTGTCTTGTAGGAATCTGAATGTTTAATGTTTTCTAAACTCTCCTCTTTTTTTAACTTTCGCAGGAATTGGTTATTACATTTTCCGGAGGTCCAATTCTCAAAAAAATCAGTTCAGAAGAGACCCTACACACAAAAGTGTATCACGTTAGTAATCACATTTCTTTTGATATGCTGCCTACATTGCGTTTGTATTCTGTGAACACTGTTTTTGAACACTTTTGCATTATAAGTATCTAAAATGAAGAGAAGAGTGATTTCTTACTGGAGACCAAATTATGGCCTCTGGATTAATATAAATGATGAATTTTCTTATTCTTCATTTTTCACTTGTAGACCTGGAAACTATTGCCACAGCAACAGGAAAGCGTCTGTTGGTATCAGGTTGGTGGGGATTTGTCAGGCATCCAAACTACCTGGGGGACCTTTTCATGGCTCTGGCATGGTCCCTGCCTTGTGGTAAGTGGCAAATTATTTCAAATGATGCCCCACATTTCAGTTGCATAGTGATCATTCCTTTAGGGTTAGTTCACCCAAAAAAGAAAATTGCGTCATTAATTACTCACCCTTATTTCGTACCAAACCTGCAAGACCTTTGTTCAACTTTGGAACGCAAATTAAGATTTTTTTTTTATGAAATCCAAAAAAATTCTGACCCTCCATAGACAGCAAGGGTCCTACCACGTTCAAGGTCCCGAAAGGTACCAAGAACATTGCCAATGTGACATCAGTGGTTCAACTGTAATTTTACGAAGCTACGAGAATACCTTTTGTCGAACCACTGATGTCACATGCTATTTTGTCAATCTTAATTTGTGTTCCAAAGGCGAGCAAAGGTCTTACAAGTTTGGAACGACATGAGGGTGATTAATTAATGACAGAATTTTCATTTTTGGGTGAACTATCCCTGAATCCGCGGGAACCCTAGGCAAATCATTAAACTGATGTTTTTCTTTAAGTCATCAAATCATAATTGCAGTATAATTGAATAATTTGTTTATTCCAACTTTTTTTTCTTAGGAATGTCACATATTCTGCCTTACTTCTATGTCATATATTTTACCATTCTGCTCATCCACCGAGAGGCCAGAGATGAGAAACAATGTAAAGCCAAATACGGACTGGCTTGGGACACATACTGCAGACGAGTGCCCTACAGAATAATCCCATACATTTATTAATGCAGACTGACTTGTTCTGAACGACCAACGGATTGTTGTGAGCAACAAGCGGATGTGTCATCATCAGTGCTGAGAACTGGACGTAAAATATACTGCATATATTGTTTTTATTTACATCATAAAATTGCTTTCCGTTGCATCAAATGTTTTTAAAATATGAAAAATATATTGTATTACATTATTAAAAACATTTTTATTATTATCAGTGTTCAGTGCGATCTACAAGTGTGGACTAGCATTAATGATATTTAAACAACCATTGATAATAACAGTAACAAAATAATGACCTTTTTCTTATTTTTACTGAAATACACTACCAGTCAAAAGTTTTTGAACAGTAAGATTTTTAATTTTAAATAAGTTTCTTCTGCTCACCAAGCCTGCAGTTATTTGATCCAAAGTACAGCAAAAACAGTAAAAAAATATATTTTTACCATTTAAAGTAACTGTGTTCTATTTGAATATATTTTAAAACGGAATTTATTGCTTTTTTTTTTTAAAGTAGAGTATTTTCCTTGTATTTTTAGCTGAATCCTTCCCTACTCCAGTCACATGATCTTTCAGAAATCATTCTAATATTTGGATTTCCTGCTCAAAAACCATTTATTATTATTATTATTATTATTGAAATAATAAAACTGCTGAGTACATTTTTTTCCAGGTTTCTTTGATGATTTGAATTTGAAAAATTTTGAAGAACATTTATCTGAAATAGAAATCATTTTATTTCACTTTTGATCAATTTAAAGCATCCTTGCTAAATAAAAGTATTGATTTCTATCAAAACATAATAAATCTTACTGTTCTTTTGACTGGCAGTGTATTTGTTTAATTCTTCAGTTAAAAAAAAAAAACAGACAAATGCCTGTAATACAAATTATTTTATTTTAAATCATTACTTTTTATTTTAAAATGTATATACACATACACACAATACAATCTCACTCAATCTCTTCTATCAATGCTCCTTTACCTCTATTTTTTCCACATCCCTTTTCCAAACATTTCTTCTCTCCTTCTAACGTCATCCTTTCCACCTCCCTTCTCTCATACTCCGTCCACACGCATCCTGCAAGCGTCCTCAAAACTATGGCATTCTCTTTCACCCATGCCTGAAAAAACTCACACTTCTTTCCAGCTTGAAAATACATCCGCCTCATCCGCTCATCCTCCTTAGGAACAGCAGCCTTCGCCTTGCTCAAAGCTGTGCGCAGCTGGGACAAAGTGGACAGTGAATATCCCACAGCATCCTCTCTGCTTTCTCCAGTCAGAATGTGAGCCACCGCTTCCACAGCTCGAAGTGAAGCCAAAGGGTCCTCACGATCAAAGTATCCTCCTGTGGATACAGCACTTATTCCTGCGTCAAGAGCCTCAGAGACAGAGTTGAAGACCCGTCCGGCACCCAAACCCTCGGAGATGGCAAGCACCGCCTGACAGAACTCAAGAAACATCTCAGAGATGTCTCCATTATGGAGACACAGCGAGAAGGTGTATCCATAAAGAGCATTGATCAGGTTGTACCGCACTAGAGGAGATGGGTTTGAAGTTAGTGTGTGAAGAGGAGGGATTTTAGCACTTATTGGAGGGATTGAACTTCTCAGTGACTTGTCCGATTTTACTTTAATTTTTCTGTCTTTATCCTTCACATTGTGCTTTTCTTCATCATTCTCAGACTGAAGTTCCTCAATAAGTGCTTTTGTATCCTTCTCATGCCATTCCCACCATGGGCTCCACAGGACAACCAGCCCACCGATGCCACCTTCTTTCACCAGCCGCTCAAATTTCTCCTTTTCCTGTGCAGACAACAACGACCAGAGTTCTTCCTCTGATAGAGAGTCAATATCCAGGCCTGCTAACTTTTCAGCTAAACCATCTTCCTCTTCATCACTCCTGTCTTCAATATCTCCAAGTTTTGCTAGTATTTCTTGAACCTCTGGAGTTTTTTCATCCCCGCAATATTGAATCTCTGCTAACCGAGAAAGCAGCTCCAAAGCATGCGCGTCTTTTTCCGTCACGCTAGATTCATCTTCTCCCAAGTTCTTTAATAAATTCTCCATCCCTCCCTCGGTATTTGCACTCTGTCTGAGCCGGAGTAGAATTTCCTGCATTTTGCTTTTCCCTTCCTCATCTGTGACACCTTGGGATTTCAGCTCCTGAAAAACAGACTCTTTGTAAAACTCCTCTGAGCATGAAGAGTGCTTCTGACTTCTGTAACAAGCCAAGCCGCAATATGGGATGTTACACCTTGGGCAAGTGTAACAGGAGGGTTGGGATAAGCAAAGCCCACATGGTTTGATTGATGATGATGATTCAGTACTTCCACCTTCTGTCCCATCAGCAGGTGTCAGGAGAACTTCCGAAGTCCCTCTTTTGGGAAGTGCGATCCCATCTTTGGTGGTAATTGATTCAGAGTCTGTTTCAGGCCAGTCGCTGAAGTGTTCTTCCTCCTTTGGTGCGATATCAGTGAGTAATGAACGAACACACGCAGGGATTTTACGTCTAACAACAGGATCCATGAGCAGCTAATTTGCCGAGGTAGATTGCATTGGTATAGACCTTTAAATCTGCAATTAAAACGACAAAAAATCTTTAATAATCTCTAAGCCTAAATCTTCACAAAGCATAACAGATTTAAATCAATTCGATATCATCAACTCTTTTTAATAAACTTTTATAGTGTTTCTCTTACCTGACGGAAATTTGTGTATGCGCACTATTTTCTTCAGCTCGTGTTTTCAAATGTTTTCATACCGAAGCGTCACGTTAGAATAACGTTGCACGTCGCAACATGATGACGCATTCGTGCCTTTGCTCTTCAAGCTTTAAGACTGCGTAATATTTGCGCATGATAGATAGATTGATTTTACCTGGCAAAATCATTACTGACAGAAAAAACGTATAAATATGAACTGTATTTTCTGTTCTCAACTACAGTTTAAGTCAAAAGTTTACATACTCCTTGCAGAATCTGCAAAATGTTAAGTATTTTACAAAAATAAGTATTATTAAGTACTGACCTCAATAAGATATTAACATAAAAGATGTTTACATATAGTCCACAAGAGAAATTATTAGTTGAATTTATAAAAACGACCCTGGTCAAACGTTTACATACACTTGATTCCTAATACTGTGTTGTTACCTAAATAATCCACAGCTGTTTTTTTTTCTTCTAATAGTTGTTGAGTCCCTTGCTTTTCCTGAACAGTTAAACTGCCTGCTGTTCTTTCTTTTTTTCAGCATTTTTGTATATTTTTTATTTTGAGATCCATCTTTTCACACTGAGGACACCTGAGGGACTCATATGCAGCTATTACAGACGGTTCAAACGCTCACTGAAGCTTCAGAAGGAATAACAATGCATTAAGAGCCAGATGCGGATGCAGATGTGTACATTTTTCTTTTTTTTTTTTTGCCTAAAAATCATATTGTTTTATTTAGTACTGTGCTTTAGAGGTTACAGAAGATACTTACATGTTCCCCAGACGACAAAATAATTTCAAATTCAATTTTCTCTTGTAGACTATATTTAAACGTCTTTTATGTGAAATATCTTTTTCAGGTCAGTACTAAATAATAAAAAAAAAAAACATGCATGGTCCCTTTTATTTTGGTAAAATAATTAACATTTTGCTGATTCTGCAAGGTGTACGTAAACTTCTGACTTCAACTCTATCGTGAAACCAGTTATTTTCATTTTATCAACAATACACAGTATTCAAGACTGTTCTGTAACTTATATGAGAAAATGCACTTTTTGCTTTCGCTGACCATCCTATTGTACATTTAAATGTTTTTTTATTTTATTTTAATTATTAATTTACTTACATTTTGACCACATTTTACATTCATAAATTCAGTTTGCAAAAAGCTTTGTTTTTGTTGACTGAAATAAAGCTGTACAATGACGATATTAGAGACTCTTTGGCACTTTTTATTTATTTTGTAGCTGTTGTCCTTTTTATTACTGTATGCATAATTGTGTGCTGTTTGCATTTGAACAAAAGTGCATATATAATTTGATACGTAGATTTATATTAAAGGAATAGTTCGCCCAAAAATGAAAATCATGTCATTAGTTGCTCACGTCATTCCAAACCCGTAAGACCTTCATTCATCTTCAGAACACAAATTAAGATATTTTTTAATAAATCCGAGAGCTTTCTGACCCTGCATAGACAGTAACACAGCTACCACGTTCAAGGCCAAGAAAGGTAGTAAGGACATCATTAAAATAGCCCATGTGACATCAGTGGTTCAAACGTAACTTTACAAAGCTACAAAAAGAATGACTTTATTGAACAATTCCTCTCCCACAAGTTATCGTCGACACAGACTATTTTGTCGATGACCCCTGCTGTCAGAAAGCTCTCAGATTTCATCAAAAATATCTTAATTTGTGTTCCGAAGATGAACGAAGGTCTTACGGGGCGAGTACTTAATGACAGAATTTCCATTTTTGGGTGAACTACTCCTTTAAGCCTTTTTTAGACACAAGTATTACAAATAGAATTGAGTGAATAGCTACATTTTCTTTGCTTTAATCCTTAACAACAGGGACAACATGGAAACATGTTTGCTATAATCACAAACTCTTTAATACGATAGCAAAACACAGGTTTTGAAAATGGTACACTCGTGATAATTTACAGTTTGTCCATCTGTTTAAGGAAGAGAGAACACTATTGTACATTTCCTCTCAGCCTTTGTATTACAGTTCATTAGATGTGTCCACATCAGAATTTAAAATCCTTTATTCAGTAGCCAGTCCTTCAGCTCTTTATCAAACTGCCCTTTGATTCTGATGGTCCCAGTGACTTCATTGACCTGCGTTGGAGGCTCTTTGCCTGTAAGGTCCATCAGGAAGTCCTTAACATCCTTATTCAGAGCCTGGGAATAAATAACAAATTAATTACAAGAATTTGACTAATATGTTACACATTGTGTTTTTTAAGCATGTTTATTTATTGCACTCACCCATATGTCACCCTCAATCTTTCTGAGCAGAGTGCTGTGCTGACTCCCATGCTTGATGTCTGAATACACAGGCATATTGTGCATTCGGGAACGACGGATCATGTAAGGCAGTGAAGGTGGTGTAGCTATATAATTAATAATAATAAAAGCATTACTCCATTAATGAGAATCTGACAAAAAGCTTTCCAGACATCACAGATTAAACCTTAAACATCATGCAAAACATCCATTCCTTAAAGATAAAACACCATTATTATGATTGTATACATTTTAGCATCTAAGGTAAAAAAATACCTGATGGTGGGATCCATCCTGACGGTGCAGGACCTTCATGTTTAGGTGGAGTTGGGATGCGTGAAGGAGGAATAAGTCTCTCCACATACTTGAACTCTTCTGTTGATTCAATATAGCCCCTTGATCCTTCAGCAGGGTTGCTTTCTGCCTAAAATGAGACCAAACCGTTTTATTAAACACTCTTTTATGTTTCATTATCAAGCTACATTTCAAGAACAAATCATCTGCGACAGCTGATGCACCACTGATTTTTACACGACCTGGATAAATTATAAGGTAAAGTTGATTGTAATACTAACTCTTAAGCAAACTCCAGTAGTCAATGAACGTGTGGCTGGATTAAAAGCTCTGTAAGCAACTCTGGCTGCTCGGCAGACTGTCAAAGACATGCTTCTGACGGAGGCGGACATTTCTCTTTCCTCAGACAGAAAGGAAGGACGGCGGAATATGACGTCATGAGTTTGAATGAAAAAACTTTATTGACAACAGAAAAAAAAAACAATATTTTCAAACATGACTAAAATCTACATTTATAAAATGTTATTTTCACTTCTATATATGAAGAAATTGAAACGCAATATTACAATAAAAATGTGCTTTAGATGCTGTCTGTGGTCCAGGGGACTTTTATGTGGCTTTAATAAAATGAGCATGCGCAAACCTAATACTTTCTAGAATCGCGTTTCGCATAAACATTTCTTCAGACTTGATGTTGATGTCGTATGTTTGGCGCGTTGTTTGGTTATTACTAGCGATTTAGGTACGTTTTCAGCTCTGTTTTTAATTTTGTGCTTGTCTATAACATGTTTTTTAATGATTCTGTCAAGCTGACTACATATTTTAATTCTCTGTTTTATGAAGACTGAACATCATGCAGTTGTTTGTTCGTGGCCAGACTTTGCACTCTATTCATCTGAATGGCTCAGAGACTGTTGCCCATATCAAGGTACTTTTTTGACGGCCCACATTTTTATTTATAGTTACTTTAGAAAAACTTGAACACGAAAAAGTACGTAAAAGTTTTTGAACAGTTTTAAAGTAGTCTCTTCTCACCAAGCCTGCATTTATTTGATCCAAAGTAGAGCAAAAACAGAACAATTTTGATTTTTTATTTACTATTTTAAATAACCGGTTTCTATTTGAATATATTTTAAAATGTAATTTATTCCTGTGATTTCAAAGCTGAATTTTTAGCATCATTACTCCAGTGACATGATCCTTCAGAAATCATTACAATATTATAATTTATAAAAAAAAATTATAATAATCAAAAAACATTTTTGATTATGTTAAAAACAACTAAGTAAAACTTTTTCAAGTTTCTTTGATGAATAGAAAGTTCAGAAGAATTGCATTTATCTGAAATAGATATCTTTTGTAACATTATAAATGTTTTTATCATCACTTTTGATCAATTTAAAGCATCCTTGCTAAATAAAACCATTAGTTTCTATATTTCTTTCCCAAAAAAGATTGTTGAATGGTATAGTGTATAATGTTACAAAACTTTTTATTTCAGATAAATGCTGATCTTTGGATCTTTCTATTCATCAAAGAATTCTGATAAAAATGTGCTGTTTTAAATATTGATAATAATAATGATAGTAAATGTTTCTTGAACAGCAAATCAGAATATTAGAATGATTTCTGAGGGATCGTGTGACACTGAAGACTGGAGTAATGATGCTGAAAATTTAGCTTTGATTACAGGAATAAATTACATTTTAAAATATATTCAAATAGAAAGCAGTTATTTTAAATTGTAAAAATATTTCACAATATTACTCCTTTTTCATATTTTGGATCAAATAAATGCAGGCCTGGTGAGCCCAAAAGAGATTTCTTTAAAAAAAAAACATTAATTTTACTGTTCAAAAATTTTGACTGGTAGTGTATTTATTTATTGTTATTAACTACTTGTTTTCAGGCTCATATTGAAGCTTTGGAGGGTCTGACCTGTGACGATCAGATCATTTCTCTCTGCGGGGTTCCTTTGGAGGATGAGGCACTGATTTGTCAGTCTGGGATTGAGGAGTTCAACACTCTTGAGGTCTCATCGAGGCTGTTAGGAGGTAAAAATCCACTTTACTGCCTTCTACCGGTGACTATCATGCCGTAGAAGATAGAAGGGTTTGACAAATTCCGTTATTTTAAACTTAATTTGTGCAGAAAATAGCCAGAAACACCTTTAAATATTTACTTATGAGTAACAGACTAACTATATCTTTGTTTGGATGTTTTCATAAATATAACCTGTTCCCACCCAAAGGCAAAGTCCACGGTTCCCTGGCTAGAGCAGGCAAAGTCAGAGGACAAACTCCCAAGGTAAGCTATATAAATAGAGGGTTTGCACTTACGTCACAATTTGTTCAGTTACCCAGATGCGCGGCCATATTGGAGATACTCGGATGTAAACAACAGCATGGATTGCATGGTTAATGTACTAATGAATACATCGTTCTGCTATTTTATGCTGTCTAGACCACTGAAAAACGTGTGGAAGCTTTCATATAGAGAAGGAAAAGTCGCAATATTTTGACGAATTAAAGTTAATAGGTGGTAAAGAAATGTGCAGGAAGTATTAATTAAGATATTATTCTAATATTTCATCTACCTGACTGGAAATAATAGCAAACACGAATGTTGTCAAGATTCATGCCCTGGAAATCCTGGATCAGTTTGGCCAGTTTGATGCACTCTTCTCTTTGATTTGTTATAACTTTTGGCAGTCTGTATAGTACTCCAAATGTTTTTCCTGGTCCGACCTATTATTACAGCCCAAAACACGACAATAATTGACCGTTTTCAGCAGCAATAATCAGCAGAATATGCTATTTTCATTCGGTTCAGTGGCATTGTTTACGTTCTGTGCCACCACTACGGCCTCTATAGTATAATTTTGGGCATGTACTGGTTTATTGATGCTGTGCACTGACATTGATCATTTCAGGTGGACAAGCAAGAGAAGAAAAAGAAAAAGACTGGCAGGGCAAAGAGAAGAATTCAGTACAACCGGCGCTTTGTCAACGTTGTCCCAACGTTTGGCAAAAAGAAAGGACCAAATGCCAACTCATAATTTGCTCTTGTTCACTGCATTCCTAATCAGTTCATTTTGGCTGACTAGTAGGACATTCCTGATGTGGAAACAAAATGTGTAATACAAAAGCTGGCTGATTCATAAAAAAACTTATTATTTTTGGCACTTTATATGCTATAACGATTTGTAAAATGTCATTATAATGATGTAATATACATTACAACTGTGAATCACTTTGATGAAAGAAAGAGATAAAAAAACATGCAAATAAAAAACATTTAATGAAAAATAATTGAATCATGTGTCAGTACATTCTCACAGTTATTTGAATTTAATAATACTGTTATTAAGTCCATGTCGATATAGGAAGACCAATGCAAAGCTATGCAATTCTTGAATTCTTTCGCACTGGATCAAAGATCACAACGACGCCCCAGACAGCCAAACCTGTGAAAAGACCAGGTCAGAGTCAGTTCTGATTTCTTGCCTCGTAACAGAAGCTGCGTTTCCATTACCCTTTAAATTTAGCAAATTGAAAATATATTCGCAAAACTGCAATGGAAGCGCGCCTAGAGAGTGCATAAATTAGCTCACTTGCAGCAAACATCAGCTGAACTACTGTGCCCATAGATGTAGGTCCACCCAGCCGCATGCCTCTCCTCGCTTGCATGCCCACATATCCACCTGAAGCCAGCAGCCCACCGCCCGAGAGAATCCGACAGCTCCAGCAGTCAAACTGTGGTCTTTTAGTCGCCTGAGACGTGACCAAACTCGACTTCTCGGGTAGCGGCGATGGATTTGACATGTTCAGGTTAAAGTGTCTAGTATCCAAGCAGATAAAAGTCCCAAAGCTCTCCTGGTTTATGTTGTTTTTACCAAGTGACACTGTCTAATTTCCAAATAATTTAGTAACATTATTAATGTCCACACTGAGAACCATCCACCAACTCCATGAGATATCGGGTATGTCACAATGACCTTAAACACCGGAAGCAGTAGTGCTGTTTTTGCACTCGTGCAAGTCATCGCTGTGCAAATACTGCGCAGTCGCGATTACAGGACGTCAACACATCATTTAGCGTTGTGATTTGTGATACTTTATTAGAAAATTGCTAAATATTAGTAAAACACACAAAACACGTTTAAAGTTTTATTTGCGATTCAATCTCCATAAACATATATATAAACAACGTGGTCCATTTTGGACCAGCTACTAGCTACTCATGCCAGCTTGTTTTTTAGAACATGGTCCAAAACACAACTAACATTTTAAGATGAATTTTCCAGCAAGAAAAAACAAAAGCAAAGCAAATGCGACAGAACCATTCATGGCTCAGCATGTGGCATGGAGCATTTGCAGATAATTTATTTTTAAAGTCCCTGGCTTCATGTATCCTCTCAGACATGTGCAGATTGCTAGTAGTAGCATGTGAAAGTCTGGTATTTGTGTAAACACATCATTTCTGGCCTCCATATCCACGTGCAATGTTATCATTCGTCTCTGCGGCATCCTTTAAGACTTGAATTATGAGGGCATTTCTCTTTCTGGTCTCCTCCATTCGGGCAGGGTTGGCTTCTGGCAGATTCTGGAAAAACAAATAGATCAGGGCACAACTATAATCAGTTGTTTACATTAGAATATCTGCTGCAATGTCAATACATCACATTATTAAAAAATCCTTTATGTGTTACTGTCAGATGCATTCAATGCAACAGAACAATAGCAACAACTAAACGTCTCACGTCTATTACCTAGGGGGATTAAATGTCACAATCAATGTTATAAAACACGATCCCATTTAAATTAATTCCTTAACCCCCGCAGTTAATTAGAGATCGTGTAAAACCCCGCACGACCACATTCACTATGAAACTGATTGTTGACAAACAATAACACGAGTCGTTACTGCTTGTCAATAGTCGTGAACGCAACGCCCCACATAAGTTAATCATAACAGGTTTGTGTTTCTCATTTATAAAACTGCAATTACCTTTAATATTTCCATTCTTCTCTCTTCTCCAGGTGAAATTACGGCCCACATTCCGTAGCCCATACCGACAAGCCCGAACACCCCGATCGATGCCAGGATGGTCCTCATGCTGCTCATGGTGTGCACGAACCGCGACCACTTACAACGCAATAATTATACGCGTGGTATAAATGATAAAGCTTCCCCAAGTCGCGAAATAAGCAAGGTCAGTATAACAACACACCGCACACTGTCAGTTGACACGAAGCAGTGCATTGTGGGAGTCATTTATTATACAACTTTCTAACCGGTTACTTAAGATAGGTGAGTATTGGATTGTGGAAACGGACAGGTGGCAAGTTCTTATACAGTAAGTAAACAAACAAATAAATAAATAATATCAAATAAGATTTATTTATTTATTTATTTTACAGTGCTGTCAATACTACAATTTGTATTGGAAAAAAAGTAAAAAATAAAATAAAACAAAGAATAGAATGGTAATAAAAAGGATCTAAATAATGTAACATTTTTGGCTAAGTAAAAGCACTTAATAAAAATAATGAAATATTTCTTTCTGAATTAACAAATAATTGAATATCATATCTGTAGATTATATGAAAATAATCAGTGGTTGTATAACATTAAAGAAATTGTCTAAAAGTTCACCCAAAAATGAAAATGTGCTGAAAAGAATTTAAGGCCATCCAAGATGTAGATGTAACAGGGAGTCAGACTGAGACGTGCGGATCCATTTGCAGCATTTTATTGTCAAGATCGTAGTCGGGGCAAACAGGGTCAACACCAGCAAACAACAACAGCGAAGATAATCCAGAGAGTAAACCAGTAACCAAGCGTGAGTCAAAAACCAAATGGGCAGTCACAAACAACAGAAACAAACATAGAAAACAAGGCAAAACAGGAAACAAAACCAGGAATAAACTAGGAAACTCTGAAAACACGGAGACTAGGAAACTGGGAAAACGCTTAGAAATGCAGCCAGGGTAATACAGGACTTCGCGAAGAGCTGTGTGTGAGTGGCTTAAATGCATGAGAGTCAATGTGAAACAGATGTGCGCAGCCATCAGTGCAGTGGGAAACGAGGAGCAGGTGTGTGCAGTGATTGGTGCAGTGGCTTATGGGGATTGCAGTCCAGAATGTGTGTGCAAGAGTTCATGAAGACAGGATGGACCACATACGTGACAGAGCTCCCCCCCAAGGAGCGGCTTCCAGACGCTCTAACCACCTAATACAACCTGGAGGGTGGTGGAGCGGAGGCGGAACAGGGGGAGGGATGGAGGGCCAGGTCCATGTAGGGGTACTGGAACTATGAACTGAGGCGGAGCCGACGGAGGGAGAAGCCATGGCGGAGGAAGGGTTGGCTCCTGCATGGGGCCGACCGACGGAGGTGGAGCCGGTGGAGCCCGAGGGAGAACCGGAGAGTCGACGGTCCTAGGTGACACAGAGGATCCGGAGGGCCAAGGCGGACCCCAAGGCTCTGGCGACCCCGGCGGAGATGGAGGTCCGGAGGTACGCAGCGGAGCCGGAGTGACAGAGGATCGAGGCTGTGCCCACGGGAGGGAGGAGGTCCACAGAGCCGGCAGGACATAGTGACGAGGCGCAGCCGGAGGAGTAGAGTCCAGAGGTGAAGGTGGGGCGACGACTGACCGGGGCGGAGCCGGAGAGACGATGGAGCCCGGAGGAGCTGGTGGGCCGACAACGGAGACGAGGGAGCACAGAGCCGGGGTGGAGCCGCAGGGTCGGAGGGCCGAGGTGGAGTCCAGGACTCTGAGACTGGAGGTGATGGTGAGGGATCCTTCAGTCTGGACACCGATGGAGACTGGCAGTCCCACGGCAAGTCCTCTGCACCGAAGGTGGGATGTGGGTGAGCAGAGGGACTGTCAGGAGACAGAGGTGGCGGGACTGGAGCAGCAGGGAGGGTGGGTGGGAACCCACACAGTCCATGCATGGCCTCCGTGACCAGAACCGGGCAGACAGGAATCTCAGGACGACTGGATGGAACCAGCGGAGGCTCTGGAAGACTGGGCTGAACCAGCGGAGGCTCTGGAAGACTGGGCTGAACCAGCGGAGGCTCTGGAAGGCCGGGCGGGACCAGCGGAGGCTCTGGAAGGCCGGGCGGGACCAGCGGAGGCTCTGGAAGGCCGGGCGGGACCAGCGGAGGCTCTGGAAAACTGGGCTGAACCAGCGGAGGCTCTGGAAGACTGGGCTGAACCAGCGGAGGCTCTGGAAGGCCGGGCGGGACCAGCGGAGGCTCTGGAAGGCCGGGCGGGACCAGCGGAGGCTCTGGAAGGCCGGGCGGGACCAGCGGAGGCTCTGGAAGGCCGGTTGGGAGACCAGCTGCTCGAGCCGACAGCAGCGGTGGGTCCTCCACGCTAGACATTAATCTTTGATAAGTCTTGGGTGCAAATTTGGGCGTGGCGGCAGCCACCTTGGGTGCAGATTCTGGCGTGGCGGCAGCCATCTTGGGTGCAGACTCCGGAAGGGCAGCCATGTTGTGAACAGGCTCTGGAAGGGCAGACATCTTGTGCTGTGGCTCCTCTAAAACACCCACAGTTAACGGTGAGCCACATAGCAACAGCGCATACTGCATACAGTCCTGTAGCGAGCAGTTAAATTCCCCTCCAGGCAGCATTGATTTGGCAGGTTCATTAAGTCCATAACGAAATGGGCCCCTAAGCCACGCTTTATCGTAAAATGGTAGTTGGTATGAAAACTTACGGAACTGGTGAACATATTCCTCAATGGGGAGATTTCTCTGTCGTAGGAGCAGAAGCTGGTCGATTGGGTCCATATTGTGATGCTGGTGAATAAAGCTGCTGGATCCTTGTAGTGGCGAAGTCTTCTGTAACAGGGAGTCAGACTGAGACGTGCGGATCCATTTGCAGCATTTTATTGTCAAGATCGTAGTCGGGGCAAACAGGGTCAACACCAGCAAACAACAACAGCGAAGATAATCCAGAGAGTAAACCAGTAACCAAGCGTGAGTCAAAAACCAAATGGGCAGTCCAAAGTAACAACAGAAACAAACATAGAAAACAAGGCAAAACAGGAAACAAAACCAGGAACAAACTAGGAAACTGAAAACACGGAGACTAGGAAACTGGGAAAACGCTTAGAAATGCAGCCAGGGCAATACAGGACTTCGCGAAGAGCTGTGTGTGTGAGTGGCTTAAATGCATGAGAGTCAATGTGAAACAGATGTGTGCAGCAATCAGTGCAGTGGGAAACGAGGAGCAGGTGTGTGCAGTGATTGGTGCAGTGGCTTATGGGGATTGCAGTCCAGAATGTGTGTGCAAGAGTTCATGAAGACAGGATGGACCACATACGTGACAGTAGATGAGTTTGTTTCTTCATAGGAACAGATTTAGATTTAGCATTACATCACTTGCTCTCCAATAGATCCTGTGCAGTTAATAGGTGCAGATTAATTGCAGTCCAAACCGTTGATAAAAACATCACAATAATCAGATCTGGGTAGATTACTTACAAATTATAATCCGTTACTGATTCCAAATTACAGAGCCTTTTTTCCCCAGATCAATCTACACTTCATACACCATAATGACAAAGCACAAAAAGATTTGAGACAACTTTGCAGATTTATTAAAAATAAAACAATGAAATAAGTACATTGAATAAGTATTCATACGCTTAACTCAATACAGCCTTTTACAAGTCTTTTTGGGTATGATGGGATAAGTTTTGCACATCTGCATTTGGCAATTATCTACCATTCTTCTCCTCACCTCTTCACCTCTCAAGCTCTGTCAGCTCGGATTGGGGCTGGCAGACATTTTGGAAGGTGAACCATCTGCCCAGTCTGAGGTTCTGAATGCTCTGTTTTTATTAAGGCTATCTCTATGATTTGCAGTGTTGAGCTTTCCTGCTACTCTGATGAGCCACTCAATCACTGTCGCTGAAAAACAACCCCACAGCATGAGGCTGCTACCAGCTACTGGGGATGCCACTGTACAAGTGATGAGCAGTGCCTGGTTTCCTACAAACATGAAAGCTTGGATTTGAGGTCCAGAGAATCTTGTTTCTCACAATCTGAGAGTTCTTTAGGTGCTTTGTTGCAAATTCCAAGTGGGTTTTCATAAGTCTTCACTGTCCACACCGCCATAAAGCCCGGAATGGTGGAGTGTTGCAGTGATGTTTGTCCTTTTGTAAGTTTTTCCCATCTGCATATATGATCATGGAGCTCAACTAGAGTGACCATCAGCTTCTTGGTCACCACTCTAGCCAAGGCCCTTCTCCATCAATTGCTGTTTGGCCAGGAGGACAGTTCCAGGAAGAGTCCTAGTTGTTCTAAAATTCTTCCATTATGGATAACAGAGACTACATGCTTCTGTAAACCTTCAATGCAGCAGAATTTTCTGTACTCTTCCCCAGATGTGTGGCTTGATGCAGTCCTTTTGACATCAGGGTTTGTTTTTTTGCTCTGATATGCATTTTCAGCTGAGGTGTGTGCCTTTCCAAATCGTACCCATTCAATTGAATTTGTTACATGTTGAAGTAAAAAAAAAAAGCAATATGAATGCTCCTGAGCTAAATTTCAAGTGTCCCAGATTTCCAAAGTTGTTATAACGCTGTTTTGTGCTTTATCATTATGGTTTATGGAGTGTAGATTGATGTGGAAGAAAAGGTAATTTAAAGAAGTTTAACATAAGGCAGCAACACAACAAAACATGAAAAAATGAAGGCACTGTAGCTACTTTTCATTCTAAATTAACTAATGGTTCTCACAGGAAAATGCATCTAATAATAAAAAAAAAGGTCAATGACACCAAAGTGTACACTATATGTGGAATGTCCTATGATAAGGTAAAATTGGTCAGGAATTAAACATTGACTATATAACAGATTATTCTTCAACACCAGTTATGAAACACTGCTTTTTAAAATATTAGTCATCTTCAAGGGTCAAATTAATGCATTCCAAAGCTGCACACTGGCAAAATAAGCAAGACAGTAAACAGAACACAGAACATTTGAAGTTAATTATACCGTCCACCAGATGGCTCTAACATACTATCTGGTCTAAATGTAGCCGTTCCTGTGTGTGTGTGTGTGTGTGTGTGTGTGTGTGTGTGTGTGTGTGTGTGTGTGTGTGTGTGTGTGTGTGTGTGTGTGTGTGTGTGTGTGTGTGTGTGTGTGTGAGTGAAGGCTATGTGGGTGTGCAGAAAGCACATAAATGCAGATAATGTGTGTCCATCAGAGTCAAGGTGCAAAATAGATAGCTGGAACGGAAGGTATACATTAGTGTCCCTTTAAGCGACATTTTCTCGGCCTGAGCACATGTAGAGCTTCGTTCATCCCTTACAAAACATTACCATGGCAACCCTAGTTTCTGCACAAACACCACATTTGTTGCTACAGCTAGAGTTACTACAATGCAACTAAAATAACTTGCTATTATCCTCGACTGCCAGAAAGTAGACAAAATCACACAATGATTCTAAAAGCCTCTTATAACGAAGAAGATGCTGTATTCATGTATTACAGTTTTGCCGTAATTTTAGTGGAAATCAAAGTACACAAAGGATGCACAAACCGAAATAGGTTGCATCCGGTACAAGAGAGCAACCTAAAGGGATCCTCTCAGAAACTAATACGTTTTTTAAATAAAATGATAAATAATAAAAGGGCTTATTGCTTTTTTTATGAAATCATGCTTGACTAAACAAACTATTGCTCTGTGTTTAACATTTACAACAGCATTTACCACAGAGGTTCTGTTGCAGTTGTAAATGGATGAAGAGATTTGAAGTGTGCCCTCTTTGTCGGAATAACGCTCCTTCGTTAGAAAATATGATTATTATTGTTATTATTTGTCGATAAATTTCCTGATTTTACCGTCTCACCACAGACACAGAACTTTCAGGCAGATGTTGTGGCCACGATACAGATTCCTTCACCGTTCCTGTTGTGATTTCCAGACGTATGCTAAAGGTTTAAACTTGTGATGTTCTGAAGCAGAAAGCGAGGTAATTTCTTCTGGCTGCGTTATTGCTTGAATATTTAATCGTTTCCTGCCTCTCGCACCCCCCACACCCCCTCCAAATCACTCAGTCTATAATGACACCTCTCACGCCAACCCCCTGGCTGCCTTTCCTCTCTGATTGCTACAGTAACGCTTGCAGATGCCTGCTCCTGTTGCCATGACACCCGTTTTTTCCCGAAGGTGCACTGCTGATCATTGAAGGAAATATTCATGTGCGTGTCTGTGTATGTAGACTGTGCGCAGTTTACCTTCGATTTGCAGTGGTATGCGTGATTGTTGGTGTGCCTGTACATAGGCGGTAACAGTGCGGCCCTTGTCTATTATATTCAATAGTTTGTCACTTATACAGTGCTTTCATAACGTTCTCAACAGCGTTTAACACCCCTCAACACCTGTGTGGTCCTGTGTGATATTTCACAGCAGCGCGTCCAGTATGACTGCTAATCATGGCTCTGATGGCGTTGGGAGCTGGAGCCCACTGACAGTTCTCAGCGGAATTTCAAACACTAATTCGCACTTACAATTTGCGTATGTGTTGTTGTACATAAATCATCTGTGCAAAGAGGAAACGTGTGTGTGTGTGTGTGTGTGTGTGTGTGTGTGTGTGTGTGTGTGTGTGTGTGTGTGTGTGTGTGTGTGTGTGTTTGAGTACCTGAACGTCTGTACTTCCTAAATGCAGAGAATAATGTCAGTTATAATCGCGTTATTAGTAAAACAAGTGCGTAAACTTCTGTTTTATGCAAAACTGACCTTTTCATCTTGAGCTTTTACAGAAACAGGAACATTGAGTGCTGTTTATAGTCTATTTATTCTGAGTAGCCTATTCAACAGCATAAATTAAGCTAATATATTTAAAGTGTTGCGGGTAGGCAAAGCAGTATATTTTTTAAAGTAATTTGGGTTAGTGATCATTATGCAAAATTGCAACAAAAATTTTTTTGACAGCAAACCTTTGATTGACCAATCAGAATTAAGTATCTCAGAAAGCCTTTTGCCATTTATTACCGAACCCTATAGAGCAGTGGTTCTCAAACTTTTTGGTCGCGCCCCCCTTAATCCCTTCACGAAGGGCCCTTCCAGAAGTCCGTTAGCGAAGGGAACATTCCATGGTCACTTCACGGAAGTAAAATCCATTAGAAATCGTGTGATCTTCAGTTAGGAGCTCTTGCGATGCATTTCGAAGCAAAGTTGGGGTTGATTTCGACTTCACATACAAACGTAAGTAGAATAGGCTGATTAAAATTTGAATGTAATACAAAATATTTTCGTCACTGATAGAAATATTATTTAAGAAGGTAGTGTAAGCAAGTTTAAGAATGTTTAGTTTGAAAAAGTTTAATAGTAAATAAAATAAATATTTAAATAAAATAATCATGAGAATATTTAGTTACAACAACTGATGGAGTGTTGAATGCTGGACGCACACGCAGCGTTGTCAAGGTAACATTTCTTCAGTCAGACTCATTCCCTTCATCAAGGGAGTTCCAAACGCTTAAAAGAGACATAAATGCCCTACTCCCTTAAAATAACTCACTTCAAAGGGCTCTGCCCTTCGAGTAGGACATAGGGGTGCTCACTTCCGTTTGGAATTAGCCCATAGTTCCCTTCGCTAACGGACTTCTGGAAGGGCCCTTTGTGAAGGAATTAAGGTGCTCACTTTTGTCTTGGAGCGTCTCTACAAATGGCGTCCCCTTGGAGGGCGCTAAAAAGCCGTTTGGAATTCGCCCAGTATGAGTATGGGTAGTATAAATGGAATTTGGACGTACTACATCCACCATGTTGATGTTGTCACGTGTCGTGCGTCTCCACTTTCCGCCTTTTTTAATATGACGATTCCTCTCCCAGAGCCTCATAAAAGATATGAAAGTGTCCATGTTATGCGTACTGGAGAATTCAGGGGGAAGCGGTAGGTCACCCGGGTATTTCTCGCTTACTGTATTTTGAATACTATGAATTCTGACATACTACTCGCCTACTTGCATACTGTTTTTTGCATACTACATAGTAGGGAATTATGTGATTTCGGATGCAGCGTTTGTCTCAGTATGTCATAAATAGAACAAGGCATTTTAATCGGGATTTGTCGCATGCAGTATCCAGTGTAGACAACGTGATTTGTGATTTGCAATTTGAAAATGGTCAATTAGTGTCATGTTTTGGGCTGTACTAATCAGATAGAATACTGTAGACAGCCAAAAGTTTAGAAACAAATCAAGAAGAGTGCAAAAAACTGTCTGAGGAACAAAAGGCGTTTGTGGTTGGCCAAACTGAACCAGGATTTTCAGGGCAAGAATCATGACAACATTCGTGTTTGTTCTTAACATTTCCAGTCAGGTAGGTGAAATATTAGACTAATATCTTAATGAATACTGCTTGTATGTATCTTTACCACGTATTAACTCTAGTTTGTCAAAATATTGTGCCGTTTCCTGCATACTAAGTTCTCTATATGATTTAGCAGCTTCCTTCCACATGTTTTTCGGTGGTTAAGACAGCATAAATTAGCAGAACAACGTATTCAGCAGTACATTAACCGTGCAATCTATGCTGTTGTTTACATCAGAGGATCCCCAATACATCCGGGTAACAGACCAAATCATGACATCTATTGAAGTCAAGTCTATTGAAAACCAAATTGGTGTACTTTTAAAAAATGTATACTGCTTTTCCTACCGTCAACACTTTTATAAGCATGTTTTATATAGTTTGTAATATATTTGTTTGTTTGTTTATTTATTTATTTATTTATTTGACAATAGCAAAAAATAAGCATGCTTCCATTGATAGAGTGGCCATATTAAGCATTAAATTTTTTCCCATTCAAAACTATTCGAGTAACACGTCTTGGGTATTCTATGATCGCAAAACTAATAGGCCTGTATTTGAACGTTGCAAGAAAAAGCAAGTGCACCTGTCTGCAGCCTGCAGATCGAGGCGGGGCTGAATCTGGGGCGGGGCTGCACGTGTCGCCCCGCCCACATGCCTTCTCATTGGTTGTAGGTAAATTAATGACGTCGACGCAACATCCCTCCCACAACTCATCTCATTGGTTAGTGAAATGGATTGACGCCAAATGCAGTTGGAAACTATACTTATGAATTATACGTTTTATATAAACGCTGAATCCTTTGCTTATTTATTCAGCTTTCAGATGTGTACAAATCTCAATTAAAACGTACGCTTATGACTGGTTTGTGGTCCAAGGTTACATACATTTACAAGCATGTTATGCAATGTTAACCAGTGGTGTTTATTTACAGCTTTTTTTTTATTATTGTCTTAATTGTTAAGATACATAAATGTGGAAAATTATCAGCAAGAGTGTCCACTATCCTTATGTTATTAAATTAATTAATAGAAAAGTGTTGTTAAACATCAGAGTTGTTTATAAATACAAACATTTATGACACATGAATGAATTATGACGACACATGAATGAATTTCACTGTTATTTATTTAAGATAATAATGTTCACAGTTATTTCTGATTCTCACTCCCGATCTTGACACGCGAAACAGCTGTCTGGGTCCTCTGTGCTCAAATACATTAATTTCTCTAAGAAATTGAAATAACACCCTATAACCATCTGTTGACCCTTCCCGAAGTATATCTACTAAATTGAAACATATTTTAATTTCTTCTAATTTCGCTATTAATTTACCATATCGGATTACTTCCTTGTTTAGTCAAGCCAGCTAAGGCATTTCTGGTCAACTGTACTGTGCCGTAATATGAGCGTACTTTGTTCGTTTTCTCTACATAATCCACTCACAATCAAAGAAAAGTGTTGTTTGTCTAAGAGGATCAAACGTCCATGTATACCGTTTCAAGAATGACAGATGCCAGTTTAAAAAAATAGAGTAATTCGGCTAAATATGCGCGATTCATTGCTATGATTGACAGGAATAACTGAACCAAACATCTGACAAGCTGATGGCAAAAAAGAGCTTAAATGATTCAGACTAAATTTAGAGTAACAAAACTACAGCAGGAACAAGTATGGTTAATAGATCAATGGATTTTAGAGTTCAAGATAAAACTTAAAAGATGGTATTAAACTTTATAAAATATTTAATATTCCTATCTATTCACATTGACTGCATTATTTAATTATTATACCATAATTATTTAATGTATTTGTAGTGAACTATATATTAGTATTTAAATAATTTACCCTTATAGGCTGTTTGTGTGTGAGCTTAATGATTTTCTGCACTTCCTATACTATATACTTAAGGACGGTAAAAGTACTAAAATTTATTATACTAGTAATTTTATAATAAATCGAAAAGCAAGATGTCTTGAAAAATGTAGGGAGTTTAAAAGGCAGCTGCATAATAAATAATCCTGTGCTGCCATCTTTTGGTTATATTGGGTAATTCCATATTATGCTCAGTGCATAAGGTCAATTGTCTTCTTTCATATTCATATTTCCTGCACTCTAATATGACGTGTTCCACTGTTTCTTCATGTCGGCAATATTCACATTTCCCTGTGCTATGTTTACCTATTTTCAGTAATGTTTCATTTAATCCCGTGTGTCCAAACCGAAGCCTTGATATTATTGTCTCTTCTCGCCTATTCCTCTCTGTACACCTTATTTCTCCCACTCTCCTTTGAATCTTATGAAACCATCGTCCTTTCCGATTTTCTTCCCATTGTTGTTGCCATTGTTTCTTTAATTTATTTTTAATAATAATTTTTGTTCCTCTAATAATAACTGTAAAATCAATTTGATTATTTTTAGTAACTTCCTTTGCTATTTTATCTGCTATTTCATGTCCCTTAACTTCATAATGTATTCAACGTCATTACTTTGCCACCAATGAGATGAGTTGTGGGAGTTACGTTATCTCGACATTATTCATTTACCTACAACCAATGAGAAGGCATGTGGGCGGGGCGACACGTGCAGCCCCTCCCCAGATTCAGCCACGCCTCGATCTGCAGGCTGCAGACAGGGGCTTCTCAGAAAAAGTGTTGGTTTCACATATCTTATATCCCTCTACACTCCATTTTAAGCTTACTGATATTTTAAAGTGCCCCTATTATGCCATGTTAAAGGTAGTTAATATTGTTGTAATAGTCTCTTAAAACAGGTTTACATGTATGCAAGTTCAAAAAACACTTTAGTTTTCTCCAAAATTAGATTTAATTTTACCCCGTTTCTAAATGATTCGTAAACGACTCGTGTGAAGCAGTTCGAAGAATCAGTCTCTCTAAACCCCTCCTTTCCGTGAGCCCTCACTGCTGTGATTGGTCAGATGGTGCAGTCCTTTTGGTACCGCCAGAGCCATACAGAGAGAGAGTTGCGACAACGGAAGTCCAAAACGCTCGATCGTCACGTGATACACGCAGCCCTCAAATAGTTCCAGGAAGTTGATAGCGGGCAATTGGAATACATTGAGTTAGAGGGACAGAACAGCAATTTTTGGTATTTAGTTGACATAAAATGATTTATTGACATTATTTATAAAATAATGTATACGTAGTATATATATGTAGTTGTAATAGTGTTGGTTTTAAAAGATAAAAATCGCTAATATTTGAGGATTAATGTGGTTAGCGATCCGTACCTGCCTTGTTAACATATTTAAGGCTGAAGTTACCATGGTAAAAGTCCGTGTTTGCTATATAAACAACATCGTGGTCTTTTACCAAGTAATTCAGCCTTTATATATAACGTTAAATACAATTTTTTCTATATGTGCGTGTGTTCTTACAGCTTGTATGTTAATCAAGTGCAATCACATCTTAATGTTTATTGTCGTTTTACTAATCTCATTGTAAGTGTTAAGTTTGTTGTCTTTTTAAAATTAATTCCAAATAAGTAAAGATATTTTAAGATTAAGTGAAAATGAATCTTGATTAAGGTTTTTGATTCTTGTGCACCCCTCAATTATTAATATCTAAAAATGTATTTGTAGTATATTCAAATTGAAAAAAAAAATTAAAACATTTTTACACATTAAATCATATATTTTATGTATGTTGAGTTTTGTTATGCACATATTTACAGAAATCAATTTAGACATTAATAATAAATTATAAACCAAGTTGTCCTTGAACAGTCTCCATTACAGTGGGAGTGCACCAGTTACATAAAGAAGAGTGAATGTATGGTTACTCTACTGATCTGGTGAGGAGAAAAAAATTATGCATCAAGTTGTGTTCAATTTACATTTATTTGCAAGGCACTTTTTAGTATACACATTGTTTCTAGCAGCTTTACAAATAAGAGCTCTGTTAACAGGCATATCTGTTTTACTGTAATGTCCATATTGCAGAAATGTTCTGAAATTAAGCTATACAAATCATGCAGTTAAGTAACGTCACGTAATCAGAAACAATGAACAGATTAAAGCATGATGTGATCATGTTGATTACAGTGCAAGGGCAATTTATCAGTTTTGTATATTTATTTAGAGTCTGCTTCATCTGAAGTCCTCTCAAGGGTTGACGTCATTGCTGGTCATCTGAAGTCTTCTTAAAAAAAATGGATATAGTCAGCAGGAGCAATCTATAGATTACATTGACAAAATGTTATGTAATCAAACTTAGGAGCTGGCACTGTTTTACTTCAGGTGGTTCTTGTTCTGAAAGCAGGATAGAGAAGGAGAATAACAGGAGAAATGGTTTTGTAGTTCTATAGTAGCTAAGACGTTTAAGTGTAAAAACAGTAATAACATACAGGTTTACAGTGATTACTGCTATAATACAGCAGTGGTATATATATATATATATATATATATATATATATATATATATATATATAGCCTAGCATGATTCTGAAACGAAAATAGCTCGCCTATTTTAAAATTTTCATTCTCACTTAGGTCAATCAGCATTCATTGCAATAAATTCAGAACTATTAAGTAGCTCCCATCAGCAAAAATCCTGTTTAAAAGCCTTAATTACACAATGATGGATGAAACTGCACGGACATAATGCATAACATCCCGTAAATATACTAATTAAGTGAGAAATAATGTAATAATAATCTGTTTTAATGCACAAGTTAAATTGATTAGCTGTGCTGATAGTATAGTTTTGTTCTATAAATGTCTTACCGTTTAAAAGTTGATCACAGCGGTCTCTTCTGCTGCATCTCTACGGCGCTGATATTATTAGCGCGAACTTCCGGGAACTATTGAGTGTCTCCACGATCCGCCATTGCTGTAAAAAAAATGGTCCATTGGCGTCAACGGAGTTGTCGCAACTCTCTCTCTGTATGGCTCTGGGTACCGCTTCAGCGCAAAACGAAACGCCCATTGGCATAACTGAAAGACAGCTGCGGAGACCTGTTAATGCATAGAAAAGATAGCCTCGATTTTACCCTATCAATTCGAGCCGGAGTCTGACGATGAAACGGTTGAAGTGGCACATCGACAAGAAACTCTTTTGCAAGCACGACTGGAGCAGGACGTTTCTCAGTGGGTGTCATATTATAACTGTGGAAAGTGCTTGCAATTTGCTTTTGTAAGCGAACCGGGCACACCTCTACGTTGTGAACTTCAACACTGTACAATCCATAACACTGCGTTAAGCCATCGTTTATCATTATCATTACTTAAACTAATAAGGCAGACAGACAAGCTGCATCAATCACAATTTTTAGACTACATTGCACTCACAGTACAGAACTACAGAAACGCAAGTTAGCCGGTTACCAAGACATGTGCGGGGTTGTATACACACCATAACGTACACAAAGACGTATTTTGAACGATCGCTAGAAAATACAATCATCAATTATTAATCATACTTACAGGTAGAAGTTCAGAGGAGCAAGCCGGTCCAAATAAACTGGGCACTGATCCATTTTTTAAAACCAAGCGTTTGGTGAATCCCGCGTTGTAACGTTACTCCCCAAGATTGGAAAAACAGTCATCAGTAAAATGACGCGAACACAACACAAGATTGGCATTGGACTGCTGAGGTGTTGAAAAAATTAATGTTAACCACTCATTCTTGGTAGTTTCATCTTTCGGAAGGGCATATAAAACAAATTCACTCTCACAGCGCAGGACGTCTTCTTGACATGATGTAACGTTAATCCACTGAAAATGGTAGGCCTACTGTTTGTGGGCGGGCAAGTTGTTCGCAAAATTGAAAGTGGGCGGACATTACGCAAATGTGTAGCTCGTGACGTGTGGCCGTTACAGAAAAAGATTCGAATTGCTGACGACTCGTTTAGGCGAATGTGAGCCGACTCTTTTTTTTGTTAGACAAAAACTTCATTTATAGTGCACTGTCGGCGTCACAACTTTGCAGATAGTTTATGTTCACATACAGCTACATGACACACTACATGAAATATCATATTTGAAAAGGCATAATAGGGGCACTCTAAGTATTATTGTGGGTTCCAATAGATAATAAAAGGATTTTAGTAAACATTTAAGATTTGAATACTTAAATGCTTTTAAAGTGTGTTTTTTTGTTGTGGGACAGCAGTTTGCACCATTTAGAATTGTCCATATATATATATATATATATATATATATATATATATATATATATATATATATATATATATATATATATATATATGGACTAGTGTCTAGTGTCCAAAGTATCTCCAAACTATCTTTAATCTCTCAACCCCATTTATCATTCAAATTTTTAGTTCTCACCCCACTGTTCTAATTTGAAGTTCTTTCCCCCTAACTTTAAACCTCATCTTAATTCTGATAAGTTTCACCGTAGTGAGATTCTCACCGATGCATAATTCATGTCTCCCACTGTCCTTCTTAATGTTCTGTCAGTCTTTTCATCATATTGTGGAAATGACTCCAATTTTAGGGAGATGTTCTCATGCGTTCAACAGCACAGACAGGCTTTAAACATCAGACCAAATTATGACGTTTCCTGTTGATTCATCACTGAAAAAAGGCATCTTAAGTGGTTTAAAGAAAGGGTTAAATTGCTGATCCTACTACATTTGATTTCCTTCAGATGGTAAATCTTGGTGATCTGAAAAGCAGCTCTTCAAACAGAGAACCATTTTCATGCAAGTGTAGCTGTCTCAGTCTGCGCGTGTGTGTGTGTGTGTGTGCGTGTGCGTGTGTGTGTGTGTGTGTGTGTGTGTGTACCAGCAGCTTGTCTGTGGCTCACTCATGTTTCAAACTTATCAATTGTAACCAGTTTCCATAGCAACATCTCTCAAGAGGTGAAGAGAGAGGGAGAGAAAGAGCAGAAAGAGAAATAGACTTTGGCAATGGAGTGTGTGTGATTACATGCATGTTTCTGCATGCACTGCACGTAAAGTACACTCTACTCTCTTTGATAAAATTCATGTTTGAAAACAGCAATTTGGGTTTTTGCTGCAATATTTATGTTATTTATTTATCTATACTCTGTTCTATTTTCCTGCTCCATTTTCATACCAAATTGCTTTTCAAAGCCTTGGCAAATGTTTCAGCTGTGCGGCCATGCACAGAAAACCTATTTTGGACAGGCTTTTTGGTTTTGATTTTCAGCAAAGAGAGAGAGAGAGAGAGAGAGCGAGAGACAACCTAACATAAAATGCATTTCATTCTTTTTGTGTCTCCATGGCAACCAAACTGTGTTAGCCTCTTATTGACTCCAGTGCACTCACACTTTCTCTGTCTCTCCCTTTCATTATCACTCTTTCACATTTACTTTAGCTCGAGACTTGCAAGAATGTGCTCAAATTTTTTTATAAACTTTCTCTCTCTTGGCCTTCATCACTTGCCTTGATCTTTTTATCTTCTCATCACAGTTTCATCCCTTTTCAGTTTACTTAATTCTTTTATGGTGGAATTCAATTTCCTCCTTTTGCAGACCAGCTTATTTAAAAAAAAAAAAAAAAAACCCTTTCAACATTTATAAAGGTTGCATCATGTTGTAGTTGATCGAGTTATACTACCACTCAAAAGTTGTTTTTGGGTCCCACTGTATATTAGGTGGCCTTAACGTACTTACATTAAAAAATAAGTACAATGTACTTTCGTTTATATTGTATTGCAAAACACTTTAGCTGATATTGAGGTGGGATACAGGTAAGGTTAGAGACAGGTTTGGTGGTATGAGTAGGTTTTAAGGGTGGGTTAAGGTGTAAGGAATGGTTCAGGAATGTAAAAACATGTATGTACACAAGTGCATTGTATCAAATGATTTATTTAAATGTAAGTACACAGTAGCAAAGTCCCTTTAAGGGGACAACCAGGACTTCTAATGGCCGCTTAGCGATTGGCTGTTTTATTCCGAAGGTGGGGCTTCCTGTGATGGAGCAGCCATATTGAGCATGCATATTTCCCCATTCAAAACTATACGAGTGACACATCTTGGGTATTCTATCGACCTTAATTTTTAATGTGTTAAGACTTCCGGTTCATAAACTGCCGTAGGGAAATAATGAGAAGAATAACGAAGTGCAGTAAACGGTAAAACTGTTTGCACTACAAACCATTGTGTTCATAATTAAGATAATACATTAAAATAATATGGTAGGACTCAGTTTGTAATATCAAGCAGCAAAACGAGCTGTTTTGTACAGCTAAAAATAGCTAGACACGGATGAGACCAGAAGCCAGATACATTGAATTTACAAATGGCTGTGCCTGATCTTACGGGAATAATACGGTGGACAGTTTTTAATAGTAGTTAAAGTCCATGTAAAGCAATATTAAATAATGTGTTCTGCATTTGTCACACCACAAAAAATGTGTTATTAAACACCCAGCCAAATTTGAATGATAAAAAACGGCAAGTAAAGAACTTATCAAAATCTTGAAAAAATAAGCAGTATTCAACTGTCAAATACATGTCATGTGATAAAGCCATAGCTACAGTATAGCTAGCAAACTGTAGGCTGTAGTAACTAACAGTAATAACAGTATAACTAATAGCGGGCAAACCATTGATGCTTATCCGCTCAAACATAATTTTGTGAAATCTATTTTAGTATTCTTTGATTAATCCACCTTTTTCTGAACGGACTGGAACGGTGCTTGAACATTTCCAGTCTCTGGTGTTTCTAGACAAATTAACATATTTTCAGAGGCAGATAATCTAACATGAAACCTGCGTAAATTTTTATATTTATGTCGCGTTCCAGGCAACCCGTTACCCGTGAACGTGCACTGGATCGGCAGTCAAACCCGTGACTTCCCACCTGTGAACTCGTACTAGATCGATGTACTCCCAGTTCCGAGTTCTGGCGTCACATAGCCCACGAAACAACAATGTCAGCCCCTACTGCCTGGAAAGCAGCATAAGTAATACTGAAAAAGTTTAAATTCAGTCAATCTTTTTTGCCCCATTTTAACATGGATTTCTATGGAGACCGGAACACGAAAGCACCGAAATGGAAGTTAGAATCCGTCAAGGCGCCGCTCCTTGGTTACTCAGGAAAAAGGAAATATTTATTTCATCTAAGATTTGAATAATATTATTTGTAAATGTGTTTTTTACTGTCACTTTTGACCAATTTATTGCATCCTTAACGGCCCCCTATATACACTGACCAAAATTATAAATGCAACACTTTTGCTTTTGCCCCCATTTTTTATGAGCTGAACTCAAAGATCTAAGACTTTTTCTATGTACACAAAAGGCCTATTTCTCTATTTTCACCTGACAGGTGTGGCATATCAAGATGCTGATTAGACAGCATGGTTATTGCACAGGTGTGCCTTAGGCTGGCCACAATAAAAGACCACTCTAAAATGTGCAGTTTTATCACACAGCACAATGCCACAGATGTCGCAAGTTTTGAGGGAGCTTGCAATTGCCATGCTGACTGTAGGAATGTCCACCAGAGCTTTTGCCTGTGAATTAAATGTTTAGTTCTCTACCATAAGCCATCTCCAAAGGTGTTTCAGAGAATTTGGCAATACATCCAACCGGCCTCACAACCGTAGACCACGTGTAACCACATCAACCCAGGACCTTCACATCCAGCACCTTCATCTCCAAGATCGTCTGAGACCAGCCACCCGGACAGCTGTTGCAACAATCGGTTTGCATAACCAAAGAATTTCTGCACAAACTGTCAGAAACCATCCCAGGGAGGCTCATATGCATGCTCGTCGTCCACATCGGGGTCTCGACCAGACTGCAGTTTGTCATCGTAACCGACTTGAGTGGGCAAATGCTCACATTCGATGGTGTCTGGCACTTCCCTAGAGGTGTTGTCTTCATGGATGTATCCTGGATTTAACTGTACAGGGCAGAATGACGTTGTGGATCAAGTGGCCCATGGTGGCGGTGGGGTTATGGTATTGGCAGGCTTACGTTATGGACAACGAACACAGGTGCATTTTATTGATGGCATTTTGAATACCCTGACGAGATACTGAGGCCCATTGTTGTGCCATTCATCCACGACCATCACCTCATGTTGCAGCATGATAATGTACGGCCCCATGTTGCAAGGATCTGTACGCAATTCCTTGGAAGCTGAACACATTCCAGTTCTTGCATGGCCAGAATACTCACCAGACATGTCACCCATTGAGCATGTTTAGAATGCTCTGGATCGGAGTATGCGACAGCATTTTCCAGTTCCTGCCAATATCCAGCAACTTCGCAAAGCCATTGAAGAGGAGTGGATCAACATTCCACAGGCCACATTTAACAACCTGATCAACTCTATGCGAAGGAGATGTTAGGCAAATGGTGGTCACACCAGGTACTGGCTTGTTTTCGGACCACCCCAATACAGTAAAACTGCAACATTTTAGTGTGGCCTTTTATTGTGGCCAGCCTAGTCAGCATCTTGATATGCCACACCTGTGAGGTGGATGGATTATCTCGGCAAAGGAGAAGCGCTTACTTACACAGATTTAGACAGATTTATAAACAATACCCTGCTGAAAAAAACAGCTAAAACCAGCTTAGGGCAGTTGGCTAGTTTTAGCTGGTCAACCAGTCTGGTTTTAGCTGGTCAGCAGGCTGGTTTTAGAGGGGTTTTGGCCACTTTTCCAGCCTGGCCAGGCTGGGTGACCAGCTTAAACCAGCTAAGACCAGCCAAACAGCCTAGGCTGGTTATAGCTGTTTTTTTCAGCACGGTATTTGACAGAAATAGACCTTTTGTGTACATCCTAGATCTTTGAGTTCAGCTCATGAAAAATGGGGGCAAAAACAAAAGTGTTGCGTTTAAAATTTTGGTCAGTGTGTATCCAAATCCCAAAATGAAAATCTACAAAAAAAATTTTTGGCAACATTGTTTTATTAGAACATATGTAATTGCTTTTGGAGTATATAAGATATTCGGTTGTATTCAACTGAATACAAACCATAAAGTTACCAAAGGTGCTGTAGCATACATTAATGAATCATGTATAAAAGACATAATCATGCAGGTATTCTTAAATGTAGATACTGCATGTGAACTAATTTTAATCACAAAAAGACATTCAGTGATGACGTCTATAATGAAGACCCAGTCAGCTGTCTCTCGGCCCACATTCCTGTGCTAATAGCGATTGTCCAGGGTATACATATTCACATTTTTGAGGGTACATCAAGTCAAAGCCAAGATGGAAAGAAGACCCGGGAGTTCGAACCAGATAGGCAGTGTTGCTAAAAAGCACTCAGACTGTGTCGTTATTAAATCGCTTACTTGTCGCACTGAAATTTTAAGTGTAATATAGTTATTGGAGCGGCTCAGGAAGAGATACGCTCGGCCACTCTATTCATCTACAAAGCCAGAACTACACACAGCTTAGGTAAATATTCATTAATCGACTTGATTAGCAGACTGATGGACACGGCACAACACAGGAACTCAAGGTGAGGCAAATTGAGAGGCCCTATGATACACACAGAACAGAGTGGCATGTTGTATATAGTCTAACAACACAGAAGATTGCCTGAAAAGTTTGTATTCGAGACCGCCATCCATCGTAGTCATGACAACACCATCAGTCTATTGTCCAAAGCGAATGTTTCCGACACCAGTGTCTCCATCATCTGCATCACGGCCGGCTGTGTTCGGCTGTCTCACGCACATCAGCCCACTCAACGCAAATGAGTCTCCCTCTGTTGTTTGCTACAGTTCATCTGTTGGCATTCCAAAAGTGCTTTTATGATTTGTCACAGTCTATCGAGTATTTGAACTCCGGCAGAGGTTGGGGTCGGATCTCTCTTCCCTCCGGTACGGACCGTCCTGCACGCCCGTCTCAATTAAGAGTCTGCCGTTCTGCTTGACCGCTCGTCCTCACCTCAGCCCATGATGGATGAATCCGGAACATGGGGTGTCAGTCCTCAGATGTGAGGATGCTCAAACAGTTTCTCCGGTTTGTGATACTAATCTCATTGGTTGATTTGCTTTGAAATGTCTGTGTAAACGTCACCGTCGGATTTGACGTAAAAATATACTTCTTGTGCGGTTGTTTAAGGACACTAATAGAACTACCCTGACCGAAACTGCAACAACTGAGCCGTATATTCATAATTTAATCAGTTATTATGTCGTACCTCTACATACAGGGTACGTTTATCTACCACAAATACTGAAATAGCAAATACGTAGCAGTTATTAAATACTTTGACATAACAAGTAATCTGAAGAAAAAGACGTTGCAACAAAGTTCACGGTCTATTGATTTAAAATTCAAGGTAACACATTCTGTAATGGCCTCAGTAGCACGTTATGTGTCTCTTCCTAGAGGTTGCTATGAGCAGCGGAAATTTTCAGCAGCCCTTGAGAAATAAAATGGTGTTACAAAACATCTACACTGCCTGAGCCTTTTGTTCACCATATTTCTCTCTTTCTATTGCACTCGGTTTCTTTTGGTCCAGCTCTTCACTTGTTTTTGTTTAATGGCAGTGATTGAGGCATTGACGGCTTTAAATGCCTCCTTGTCTTGAGCTTTTTCTACATCTGTCCATCGTCCATCCCCACCCAGGAGATCTGAGGAGGAGCTGAACAAGGTCTGTGGATGAGGGAGCGGAGAGCGCGACATAGTTCGGTCTTTATTCTGTCGTTTTTCTCCTTCCTTTCATAAGCGTCTGTCCTTCATTTGATCACTTAGAAGCTGACCAAAGCGTACACCATACTGCAAAAGAAACCGAGACAAAGAGAGAAACTAATTAAGAGAGATGTACTAAAACTTTCCTCTTAATTAAACAATTCAAATTTTCAAATTAAGAGTTAGTCTTCAGTGTCTCGTGATCCTTCAGAAATCATTCTAATATGTGACCCTGGACAACAAAACCAGCCATAAGGGTCAATTGAAAATTAAAAAAATATATTTAAAAGCTGAATTAATAAGCCCCCCATTGATGTATGGTCTGTTATGGCAGGACTATATTTGGCTGAGATACAACTAGATTGAAAATTGAAAAGTGCAAAAAAAATCTAGTTATTGAGAAAATCTCCTTTAATCACCTTTAATGTTGTCCAAATTAAGTTCTTAGCAATGTAAATTACTAATCAAAAATTAAGTTTTGATATATTTACTGTAGGAATTGTACAAAATATCTTAATGGAACATGATCTTCACTTAATATCCTAATGATTTTTGGCATAAAATAACACAATTTTGGCCCATACGATGTATTTTTGGCTATTGCTACTAATATACCCATGCTATTCAAGACTGGTTTTGTGGTCCAGGGTCACATATGCTGATTTTGTACTCAACAGTATGAGCCAGAGTAACAGTAATAGTAATGGCATCAATAAAATCCAAACATTAGATCATATCTAAATGGGTAGATGATATATGAATGCGGTTGGTTTACCTGTACAGATAGTAGAAAAAGGAGAGAAGGTAGAAGCCCAGCTTGCACCAGGACTCTTTTTGGCAGTAATTCAGAATGTCTGCATTCATCACACTCACTGGATCATACATAACCTCAGACCCATCTGCAGGACGGTGGAAAAACCTGCGGGAGAGTTGTAAAAAGAGAGGGTGAATTGCTACAGGGACCCATTTTGAAATTTCAATTAAGTCGATGTAAGTCAGGGTTTGCACCTCCAGAGGTGATAGAGGAGCAGGGGGATGTTAAGGCCCAGTGTCACCCACTCCCCTGCACACATGAACATCAGACAGAACAGCCCGTGGATGGAATACTCTGGAACCACCAGCTGGAAAAAAAAGAGATAGTTTCAAGTAGTCTTCATGTTTGTAAGCATGAATGCAGATATTTGTCATAAGTATCTTTTGCACATTCAGTTCTCTTAATGTGTGTGTGAAAATGTAATACATGAGTGTGCCAAGCAAGTGTGTCCAAATACAAAGCAAGAAAAGCAAAGGAGGACGATGAATGAAAAGAGGTAGAATGATGTGTTTCTTAGGGAGATACTGAATGCTTTAACACCAGGGTTTTCAATCAGGGGTCCAGTGACCAATATTTTAGCAGTCTATGGGAAGGACTTTTCTAGCTATTAAAGAATGAATGCATGATACACTAAGTTTGGGGTCAGTAAGATTTTTTTACATCCAGCCGGTTGTTATCGCAAAATAAAGCCAGACAGACTTATCAGCCTGTTGTATAAGACTGAAGGGCTTTATTTTGCAGTAAGAACTGGCTGGATGTACATGGCTACTTGCCAAAAAAACAAAATAATTAGACACAAAATACTGATTTGAGTTGAAATATTTGAACGCAAAGCTTCCGTGAAGAAAGTGGTTGTTAGCAAGTGGCAAGTTCAAACTAGATGGCATTTCACCACATGAATAACGATGGCGATAAAAGACATTGATTTAAAGTTCCACTGAAGTGCTTTGAAACACGCAGCATTATTCTATGTTTTGACGTAATTTCAACTTAAACAGGAAGACAGGATGGGACATATCAAGCAGTCCTGCCCACTTTTTAAATAGCCAATAGCGTTTCGTATATATAATATATATAACAACTTGATATACAACATACTGTATTTACACTGTCTGAATCGTTCCCTATCCCCTATATAGTGAACTACATGTAATTCACCATGAATTCTATGAACAAGTGACCGATTTCAGCTTCAACATCTATTTATTGTGTAGGGGCGGGATGCTTCGGATTCTAGACAGCATTTGATTGGCCAGAAATTTTGATGAAAAGCTGAAGTGGAGCGTGATGTCTTCAGAATTGTTGATCCATATTGGCAGAAGTGAGAAACTAAGTTTTGAATGCTTAATATCTTGTAAATGCGAATTTTGTCAGTGTTTTGAAACACTCTAACTTACAGATAACCCTAAAGGCTGATTTATACTTCTGCGTTGGACCCCAAAAAAATCCATTTTGACTTTAAGAGTTTAAGATGAAACTTACCAGTTTGTTAGTTATCTTACAATCCATTAACATTACAATTGTTGCAAAATGGCAGCAGCTGTCATGGGTCAAGATGACATAATTCAAACATTGTACACAGAATATAGATTTTTAATATTGAGTTTAAATATTTTATTAGCCAACCAAATGCAAAGCTTCAACAACAAAAAAATTCTTAGCAAGCAAATAGCGGCAACTGCAGTTACCCGGATGAGCATGTGTTATTTTGTTTTTACCTGTTGTTATTGGGGATTACATGGCTCTGTGGAATACTCGATTCTGATTGGTCAGTCATCACAGTCCAAGGTATGTTATTCCCTGATAATTATTAGAGGTCGACCGATATTGGTTTTTACCGATACCGATAGCTAGGTTGGACCACACTGGCCGATACCGATTAATTAACCGATAGTTTTTGAAAATGGATACTGAACAGCATTTAAAATAGTGATGTACTATTTTTTTTAAATACTGAACCATACTTTGTAAATGAATAAAAATATTATTTATTATATATTGATCATTAAAGTTATTTCATAGTTCATTAATGTTAACAAAATATCAGTAAATGTTGAAATTAACACACTCTAACAAGGAACAACACTTCTATTCTACAGCTTTCATTAATCTTAGTTACAAATGGCCTCATTGTCATCTTTACATTTTAACAATATGTACAATTGCAGGTTCTATGCTTTTTGTTTATATTTGCCATCTTAAAATTAAGATTCAATTTAATTACGATTTTCAATATCAACTAAATATAACCATGCGTCACATTCTCAGTTTTCAATGCACATGGCACCATTTTCATATACATTTTATATAAAATGTATTGTGTGCAAAATTTACTTTATTTTTTTACTATAAGCAGGCAACTTTTTTTTAAACATTTACTTATTTAAAATAAGCGTTCTTTAAGTGTCGACAAGTTTACAGAAAATAGTTATTGTTTTTTCTTTTTCGTTTGATTATTACTGATGAGATCACAGACAGTTGCTGCTTTAACCGTCTGCATTCAAACGAATGAAAATTTATTTCGATGTATCAGATGTTTTGTCCTGCTCTGAAAACATAACTGACTGTGTGTACATCGAAAGTATTCGAAAATCCATGTGCATTTAACCTCATCAAGCTTTTTAAGACGAACAAACACAAAGAGCAAGTGAAAGTCTGTCAGTGCGCGTGTTTAGTGCATCTAATAGTACTGCATTACAAACAGCAGAAATGAAGGCATATCTAAAGTAAAACACTGCGATTGAAAGCACAAACTGTCAAACAATGCACACTTAGCTCACAGTGCAAATTCTGTGCAACGAAGCCTGCCGCGTTTCTGGCGCGCACACGTGCAATGTGCAGGAAAAACACAAGCTCAACCGGACAAAAGTGCAGTGCTGCGTTGCGCGGACAACTCGCAGGTATCTCTCTCTCTCTCACACACACACAAGACACGTCGCGTGTAGTTCAAGCAGAAATCTAAAACAGTTTATTTAATCACCAAACGGGCAAATGTTTACCTCTAGAAAGATTAAAAAAACAGCAAAGGTTAGTCTAGACAGATTAAATGGAAAGAGAAAGTGTGATCTATATCGTTAATTGCAGCCATTTCAGAAACAATTTCTTTTCTGATTTACATTTATGTTTAAATATTATTTATATTAATTACGAAAGAAGTTTGTGTTATTTGTAAAAACGAATTTCGTTTTGTATAATTTTTATCTTAATTTTTAATATATATTTTTGTTGATCAGTTATTAAAATCAAATAAGAACAGGAAAATGGTATTGTGAAATAAAGTGCGTAACAAGATGCAAGCCTATGCTTTAAGGGCCTGAAGATAAGGCTAAAACATAAATTATAGTTCTATATGAAGCATATAGACATTATTAGCGCTACAGAAATACAAATATTTTGCTGAAATGCACAATACTCAATCTTCCAGCCCAGGGTCAAGTCTTTATGAACATTAACAATGATTTTGGACAGATATGATGTAATGTAAAACTATGGCGTGCTGTGACTCGGCAGGATCCTGTCGGCTGAATGAACACAGTTTGCTTTCTCAGGTCACGTCTTTAAATCTACAACTTTGCTGGCTAAAAATATGACTATAAATCAATACAAACATATGGTAACAATCCTGACATTAAACATTGGTCTGGGGCTTAACCTCTACTCAAAGACAGCGGAGAATGAGCTCTTCAGCAAAGAACGCAACCCGGAAAAACTATCGGCAAGGGTTTTTGCCGATAACCGATAGTTCGGCCAATCAACTATCGGTGCCGATTAATCGGCTAAACCGATAGATCGGTCGACCTCTAATAATTATTCCCTCATATGGGTAACTGCAGTCAGCGCTATTAACTTGCTGAGAACATTTTTTTCTTCATGGAAGCTTTGCGTTTGTTTGGCTAATAAACTCAATAAACAAATATAAATTCAATATTATGTGTACAATTGTTTATTCATGTCATCCTGTTATCGTTTCATACAAACGCAGCTGCAGTTGACGTAATTTCAACTGAAACATGAAGACAGTGTGGGACATATCAAGCAGTCCCGTCTTCTTTTTTTAAATAGCCAATAGTGTTTAGTATATATCACAACTTGAGCCAAAGCCATTGAGCTCAGTAAAACCACATTTGACAGCATATGACAGCCACAATCTCATCCATATCTCTATAAAATGTATCATTCTGTGTAGAATTCAAATGGGTCCTATATGTTTTGTGGTCTGCGCCAACGCACATGATCCACTTTGTGCTATTGCGTCTCTGGAATGAAGCAGACTGTGTGCGCGCTGCAGTGGTTCGCGTGACACAGCACGAAACCAGACAAAACCAGTCCCACTAGAAAGCATATTTACACTCTCTGAATTGTTCCCTATCCCCTATATAGTGAACTACGTGCCATTCACCATACAAAAAATACTAATTCTTTGAACGAGTGACCGATTTCAGCCGCAGCTTCAGCGTCTATTTATAGTGTAGGGGGCGAGGTGCTTCGGATTCTAGAGAGCTTTTGATTGGACAGAAAGTTTGATAAGAAGCTGAAGTGCAGGGTAAGGTCAGCAAAATCATTGATCCATATTGGCGGAAGTGAAAAACGTTTTGAATGCTTATATTTTGTAAATGCAAATGTTATCATTGTTTTGAAACACTGCAGCTTATAGATAACTTCAAGGCTAACATATTCATACTAAAAGGCCAAAAAAATCTATTTTGATTTCATGGGGACTTTAAATGTTTATCTAGTTTGAACTAGCCACTTGCTAGCAACTTTCACGGAAGCTTTGCGTTCAAATATTTAAACTCAGATCAATGTTTCATGTCTAATTATTTACATTTGTGGCAAGCAGCCATGTAATAAGCAGGATAATGTACATCCACCAAGCTGTTACCGCCGTTACTGTTTTTTTTTTTTAAAGAAGTCTTTTACTCTCATCAAGGCTTTATTATATTTATTCCTGCAATGGCAAGGCTGAATTTTCAGCAGCTATTACTCCAGTTGTTAGTGTCATGATTCTTGAGAATTCATTCTAATATCCTGATTTGATTTTTTTCAGGATTCTTTGATTAACGGCAAGCTGACCAATTAAATGCTTCCTTGCTGAATAAAAATATTAATTACTTTCCCCCCAAAAAAGAAGAAAAAAAATCCACTGACCCCAAACTTTTGAATGATAATGTATTACATTAATTATTGGTTGATATGAGAAATCTTTTTAGTTTATCATTACCAGCCAATATTGGAAATGTAAAGTATGAATTTAAAAATACTAATTATTTACTGAATATTTAGTTAATTTAATAAAAGTTAAGGTAATGTTTTCAAATCTTAAAATGAGCATCCATTTTTCGTACTGTGTATTATAATGTTGTGATGCCTAAATACACCTACACACTTTTCATTGTTTTATTTTACATTTTTTAGCCAAATAAGGGTATCAGCTATTGTATCAGAATCAGCGCATCTCCTCTAGAAACTTGGCTTTAGAAAAAGGCTGTTTTACAGTCTTCTCGTGCATGTCCTCCCCACTTTATATATATTTTACACTCGACTTGATCTGCTACAATTTCACTCACCCTTCGGAGGAGGTTGCAGATTCTCTCGATGTTCAATATTCTTTCCCTCTGAGGAAAAACAGAAGAACAAAAAAGATTTCTAACAGCACGCTCTGGCTGTTTTGTAAGCGTGCGGCATTGAATGCATGTTTCTGCGTGTGTGTTCACATATGTGTATGTATGCCGCCCCTTTTCAGTGTCTCTGATACCCGCTGTTCACAGTTGGGAGACTGATGCTGAGTAGTTTGTGCTGAAAGGAATCGTGATCTAAGAAAAGCCTTACCGCTCTGGTGGGGTTGCTCTGATCGATGGGATTTTTGAAGTCTGTGCGCAGCTCATCAAAAGCAATAATCTTGAAAAGAAACAAACAGAATTTGTGTTACACAAGCATTCAAAACAAAATCGCTGGACATTTTAGGGGTTGGAGACGATAGATGATTGTACCATCTGTGGACTTTTTTAACTTTCTACATTCTCTAGCCATTCCTACAGCTTCAAGGTTTGTTCTCCCCTCCTTCCTTTTCCCCATATAGATCCATATCTCCTATCATCCCCTCACTTGGTGCTCTGTAAACAGATGCAGTTGCCATGGCGATCGAACGAGCCCCTAAGCGGGCGTCATGGTTGCTATAGAAGTGAGTTCAGATTCTTATTGGCTGAGAGCCATACAAAGATAGGGGGAGAAGGAGAGGAAAGGGGGATGGGGTGTCAGAACCAAATTACGGTTTGATAAGCATTCTCAATAACATGGTTTCTCGCCGGCATGTACTCATACAGTCTCTCAGCCTCCCCCACTCCCTGTCTCCATACTCTCTCCTTCTCTCACATACATTTCCACACACACACACACACACACACACACACACACACTCGCACCAAGTGACTCATGTTTAGATTCTCTCCCACTCCTGTCATTAGTCAATGCTCAGTCATTTCAAGTCTGTTTCTTAATGGCCTTTTGAACGTCTTACAAGTGAGGTCTAAGGTCTAATGCCGATCCGAAATTATCCCTGACTTCTGATTGGCATTCAGGGCTTGTGTTTTAGACGCTGACACCTCTGCTCTCTAGTGTTTTAGTGTTTCAGACAGATTTTAACAGTTCAGGGCCATTGTGTTTGTCTGCTGTTGCCTTGTGTAAGAATGCCGCCTCTAATATGAAGAATACAGATGATGTTGAAGTCTCTGGCGGCGACTGTGCAAATTTCATTTGTGATTCTACAGACAGTGGGCTGGCACAGAACAACCAGTAGAGTTTAAATGAGCTGTTGACCTCTTCCTCTTAAGCGCTCTCGCTCTCTCTGTGTTTGTGTGCATTGGTGAATCTCACCAAAACATGTCTAAATCACATTACACCTCAAAATGAAAAAAGACAAATAAGAAATTTAGTTTTTTTTTTTTATTCAAATGAATTTATATTTTTGAACCCACAACTTTACAGAGGATAAGCAGTTTGGGGAACAGATAGATGGATATATATATTTTGTAATATACATTATTTTTGAATTACATAAAATATATTAATGTTGTTGTAACATAATTTTCATGACATCTTTCCCCAAGAATTTGCATTGCCGTAAAGCAAATAGATGTTACTTTTTTATTCTTACGTTTTTTTTTTAATTCCTAATATTTTTAATGGTGATTCTCATTATTTGGCCATTAATTTAATAAAGTTTTATTTTTTATTAAATTACAGTAATGCAATTTTTTGTACAATTAAATCTTATTAAAAAATATTATTAAAATCTTATTAAAATCAAACACTATCCAATAACAAAAATAAAAAATTTCATATATATACACAGTTGCAATCGAAATTATTCAACCCCCTTGACCTGCAAGACAATTTGCTGCAGAGAACACAATTTTGTAAAAGCAACTCAACAAAGGCATCAGTACACTATTAGAGAAATGTATAAAAACACATTTGAGTCATTCTGAAAACGGAAGCTGATGAATAATAAAAAAAAAATCAAATTGGCTCTAAACCCCTAAAAGTCAAATTTGGTGCAGAATCTTTTATTCTTTAAAACCGCCAATAAACGCTGCCTGTAAGTGCTTTGAAGCTCTACCTCTCTACTGCAATCTTGGCCCATTCCTCGCCTGAAAAAGCTTTCAGATCACTCACAATCTTTAGTTTTCACTTTGCCACTTCTTTCTTCAAATTCAACCAAATATTTTTAATGAGAATTAAATCTGGAGACTGAACAGGCCACTCAAGTACATTCAATGTCTGATCCTTGAACCAAGCATAAATTTTTGGATGTATACTTTGGGATGATGTCAGGAAAGTCCACTGATCATCAGCTTTAGTCTTTGCACCAAAGGCATCACAATTCTTGCCAAAATGGCCTGATACTTCAAAGAATCCATGTTGTCCTTCATACGGTCATGGTTTCCACTTACTGCTACAATAAAACACCCCTCGAACAGGACTGGTCCACCTCAAAGTTTGACGATGAAGATGGTATTCTTCTGCTCATAAGCTCTGCCTTTTTTGCACCAGACATACCACTGATCCATAGGTCCAAAAAGTTAAACAGGGGTTGAATAATTATGACTTAGCTGTGTTATTAAAAAATCCTAGAACTCAAAAATATTGCATTATATGTTGACATTATCACTTTTAATATGCCAGTAATTGGTTATAGATGCAATTTTTTTAAAGTCCTGGATCTTCAGAAAAGCTTGTATTTGTAAACTACTGCAGTCTCTGGAGGGTTGAATAATTTTGATTGCAACTGTGTGTGTGTGTGTGTGTGTGTGTGTGTGTGTGTGTGTGTGTGTGTGTGTGTGTGTGTGTGTGTGTGTGTGTGTGTGTGTGTGTGTGTGTGTGTGTGTGTGTGTGTGTGTTTGGACAGGATAATATTTGGCCAAGATACAACTATTTGAAAATCTAAATATTGAAAAATTGCCTTTAAAATTGTCCAAATGAAGTTCTTAGCAATGCATACTACTAATCAAAAATTACGTTTTGATATATTTATGGTAGAAAATTTACTGAATATCTTAATGGGACATGATCTTTACTTAATATCCTAATGATTTTTGGCATAAAAGAAAAATTATTTTGACCCATACAATGTACAGTTGGCTATTGCTACTAATATATCCGTGCTACTTATGACTGGTTTTCTGGTCCAGGGTCATATATGTGCTTAATATCTCAAATAATAGTCCTAAAAAATTTGCTTCATTTTCTAAATAAAGTATATATTTTTTTCCAGGTGTTATATAACGGTTCTTAAGGTTTTGTCCAATGTAAATTTACCTTATTGACTGTATGTGTGTGTTTGTGTGCATATACACACAGGTAGACTTCCGCCTCCTTCCTTAGTTTTTTTTTCTTTTGTGTCCGTCTACTTGTTCTGTAAATCATTAATCATCCATGACTCAGAATGTCTGCTCTATTAATAACTGGCGCGATTTGTATTCACCTCATGGATAAGGCCTCTTGTTAAGGGCAGGGGAGACAGCTTGGACAGACACACACCAGTCTCCACGCTCAAAAAACTGGCACGAATGCACACACACATACACACATTCACACTCACGCTGTCAGACACTTGGCGATGACATGGATTCCGACGCCAATTGAAATGGAAGTGTGACAGTGTTACAGGTAACAGGAACTCTTACAAAATCGCATTCGCTCTGTAAGGTGTAAAACTACAGACGTACCTGCCAGATGACGAAGAAGATGAGTGCAGCGCACAACACGAGTGTTAACATGTAGCAAAAGGCCGCAAAGGTGAAGGCCATGGCTGTGCCAGCCAGCCTGACGGTGATCTGGGTCGAGAGAGGGCGAGGGGGAGTTTTCCCCTTGCTCTCTCTCTCTCTTTACACTCTCGCCCCCTTCAAAGAAGTTGCGAAGCACTTCACTCCTCTTCCCTTTCTCTCCTCTTAAAGCTTGCGGTCCAGCTTAGGATGAAGTCGAGGGAGGAATCTTCTTGGTCTGGAGCTGCAGATATGAGGCGTCTGGCTGGTTATCCGCCTCCGCTGGCTGGAGCGTCTTGTAACGTGTGGCTGGACCGTGTGTGTCTGTGTGTAATTCTTCCTCTCTGTCCACCTAAGATAACTGCTAGAGCTGTTTCCTCCTTTCAGCCTCTTTGCTGTCTCCCCTGTTCCTTCACTTGCTCTCCTTCTCGCTCTCTGTCTTTCTCTCTGATTGGCAGAGGGGGGTTTGTATGTATGTGGAGAATCGCTCCCTTCCCCCGTCTCTAAGATTAGTGCTACACACTGGGTCCACACACCTTATTTACAGCAGAACACCTTTAAAAAATATTTTGTGGGCACATCGGAGGATGAATGTCCTCGGTATACAATCTGAAAAACAGACATTTATTCGAGTTACACTTTTAAGCCTCTGGTATTGTTCGGTCATTTTTGACTGGGAAAAAAATGTTTTCGAAATTTTAAAAATCGCTACTTTATCAGAATGGTGCGAAACTCAATTATTTTTATGGCAGTCACTATGTGACCACCAAAACAATTTGTGGACTTGATTTGAAAAAGCTATACAAAATAGTCACACCTGTGTTGTTCGCGGTCAAAAATGACCGCCATTGGAAATTAATGGGAAATACGCAAATATAAAAATTTAAGATATCAAAAGTGCAAAATTTCCACACTCCCCCTCACAGACATACATAAATGAACTAGTGTGACTGTAACACAAACCATATTTTTGCAAATGCGTGAAATAAAATCAATAATTCAGCCAAAAATGCAGTAAAGACACAGACACCAAAAAAGGGGTTACACACTAAAACATCAAGAGTGCAAAACAGACAAACACACACTCACTTACACACACACACACACACACACAGCACACTATTATACACATACAAATTAACTGGTGTGGCTGTAAAAATATGGCAAAATTGAGCCAGAAGACTAAAATAAGAGGTTGAAATCCGATCATTTTTTATACATTTTTGTTGAATTTTAGTGTTGTGTGTAACAAAGTGTCTTTCAAGTTTGTCAGTGTTCAAGTTTGACTGTAGTAAATTTTAAACCAAAATCCTATCTATATCCACAACTTTAAAGAAATAGGTCATTATGTCTAAAAACATCTAGAGTATTTTATATAAAGCATTTTATATAGAAATCTAGTGGCTCAACCATGGAATTGCAGATGTTTTTCTTTTTTACTCCCACTAGACACCAATCTGACAAAAACTGGATTTTAAAGGCATTGTCTCTATTTTAACATGAAATACTGCCATAAGTGAAAAATAATATAAAAATCTTAAAATTTGTTTTTTATTATAATTATTTTCAATGGTAAAAAATATATTATAATTATTGCATAAATATTAATAAGTACCATGAAATTCTTAAAATTCTCTCAAATTACAAAAGAAAAAAAATTACAGAACAAAAATGTATTACATTGATTTTATTGAAAATCAAAGAAAAATTACAAACTGAACCAAATTAACAATACCAGAGGGTTTAAAATGGTTCCAAAATGGTTAATTAATTAACATAGAAGAACCATTTTTTTGGTTCCTCAAAGAACCTTTCAGTGATCAGTTCTTAAAAGAACCATATGAAGTGTAAAGAACATTTTAAAAATCTATATTATAAATGAAAAGCTTTTATAGATGTTAAGAGGTTCAGCATGAAACCATCGATGCCAAAAAAAGAACGTAATGAACTGATGAATGGGTTTGACCCCAAGTTGATAAATGATTGTTGAACAGTAATTACAATTAGATGCATTTGAACTGCTGTCATTTCAATCAATAACAGAACACATTTGAGCATCTAATCGACAGGTATTACAATGATTGATATCCTCTCTTAAAATAAAAGATAATTTATCAGTTTCAGTATCAGTTATCAAGTGCTGATAATTTGGTATTATCGATAATGACAATGTAATCCGAATAAAATTGAAAAATTAGTCTTTTAGATAGAATTTGTGGCTTCAAAATGAGTCATTGAGACTCAAACGTAGCATTTTTACGAAAAAAAAATCTTTGGATTTGTAGAAAAAAAAATTATGATTATACATTGAACATATTATATTAGACATGTGCATTTTCAAGACACTATTGCATTTATTTAAAATATTAACTGGTGGATTTGGCTGATGCATCAAACCATTTGATTTACCCACAAAATAAAAAGTAAAATGTGCCATTTTTTGCATTTGCAGCTGTGCATAAATCCATAACAAAGCTGTAATTGTGTTCAATCCGTCTAAACAGTGTAAACATGAATAAACAAACATGTTCAAAATGACGGTGAAGAATGCTTAACTAAGTTAGCTGTGACACATGAGAGAATAAAAGCACAAGAGCATTTACCTGTGTTTTCTGAAGCAGCGGCACAAGTCTGTCTATGTCTGTCCTCTTTCCCCTCATTTTTCTCCCATCAATCTGGGTCGACACCATGTCAGAAATCTCTGGTCTGCTTTGCTCTGGGTGTCAGTGTCGGTCCCATCACAGTCTCTCATTGGCTGCTGGGTGCTCTGCGACCAGGTATGAAACAGCAGAAAGAAGCAAAGCATGCGTGAATGCGCTGGTCGTGTTTTTCTGTTTTATCTTATGCTTTTGATCCCGCGCAGCTTTCTGAAGTCTGACACTTAATTAACTTAGCGTTTTTTCTTTTTCTCCCTCTCCATCTGCGTTACCCATTTACCCTCTCACTCTCATTCCTCGCTCAGTTTTTTACAAATTCAAGCATTCCCCGCTGCTATTTGATCTCAAAAGCAGAACCAATGGAAAAGCCCTTCTCTGTCACCCCCATCTCTTTGATTAGAATTAAAAGGTGATGTTATTACCTCTGAACGCGATGCTCAACTACATTCAACAGTCTTCCCTTCCTCCGTCCCTCTATCTTCTGCCCTACTCTCTCATTCCCTGGAGAGATATGAGGGGGCAGAGGGAGCTCCGAGTCTTTTCTTCTTTGGCTTCCCTTGTTTGTCTCTCACTCTCTCTCTCCCTCCCGCTTTTATTCTTTTACTGTCTCTCTCTCATACAATGTTACCTTCTTCATGAAAGTGCGACTCTGTCACTGCAGGAGAGATGAAGGTTTGATTCTACCTCTTTCTTTGTTCTGTCAAACCTGCAGTCATGTTTTCAAAGATCAGGAGTAGAAGAGTGTTATTTTATATCATTCACGATTTGTTTTTGTTTTGTTTTTCATAGGGTTCCCACAAATTCCATTACATTTTATAACACAGTCCTGGGAATTAATAGATTAATAGTAATAATAATAGATTAAAATACAAATTCACAATTACATTATATATTATTTTTATAAGTATTATTATATTGTATTCATATTATAATTAATTCTAATAATAATAATAATAATAATAATAATAATAATAATAATAATATATTAGCACTATTTTACACTGTTCTTGTTACACATACATGCATAATTTCAAGCAACTAACCTAATTATTCTTCTACTTCTTCTTATTTCAAGTTTTTCCATAACTGCAGGAAGCCTGCATATTAAAAAAGGTTCATATCGTAATATATCACACCTTTGAATATGTCTGGGTTTCCTGCCACCTCCTTTCCATGGTGTCAAATCCATTTTCAGTGAATACTCCCTGGGGAACTTCTTTTTCTTCTCTCATTAGCTATGTTTTCAAATCATCCCCACAATGTCTCCATCTTTGTTTATTGTGTGTTCTTTAAAGCGTAGGAAATATTGAAACTTGATTGACATGCTCCCCAGGGTGAAGACACTGAATCATTCCACCATTAAGGCTTCTGACTTGCTTTTATTGCTTACATTACTGCAGCAATATAAGCAGCGTTCTCTGTTTTTTAGGAAGACTGACAAATATCTCAAAGCACGTACAACACCTTTGACAGATATTTCCAGCATGCCATGTGGGTGCTCATCTAATGGAGTCCAAGAGTACCATCTGGTGGATTCTTCCACACTCTGAAATCCTCCTCTCTTTACTGTCCATCAGGAAATACTATTTAGGGCAACTGCAACTGATTTCAGTTACTTAAGTGCTGATTTGTGTTTATATATATGTTTATATATATATATATATATTAGTGGTGGGCATAGATTAATTTTTTTAATCTAGATTAATCTAGATTAAATCTTGAAATTAATCTAGATTAATCTAGATTAAAATGGCTAATTTGAATTCTTCTGAAAGCATTCAGAATATGTGTGCTACCCAAATAATGACTAAAAGTAAGTCTTTGAGAACGGGTTTCTCAAGCCAGGTGGCGCATTAGACCAGGCGCTCATCTCCTGTTTCCAAAATGCATTACAAACTGCTTGACAATTGCATTTAAAACACAATTAACTATACAAACTTGTGTAACCAAGTACTTCTGCGCAAAAGGCTGTACGACGTGCGCGTTCCAGTAAAATATACAGGCGCGCGGATAGCCTATCTGCGTGCATCTTCCAATAAACTGCGTTGCTTTTAGAAGCGTCAATTCAGTTGTTGCATATAGTATAATGTCTTTATTTCGGGATTATCAAAGTAAATTATAACTCAAACTTGAGATTTTACTGGGGCACAGCAGATTTTCACTGGGGCACGTGCCCCAGTAAAAAGGGTCTAGCAACGCACGCACCTGCCCTGAAGCGGCTTCATAACTGCATCCATGTCTGCGCGTCTCATTTGATGTGGTAATTTCACAGAAGTTGAAGACTCGTTCTCGCCCCCTACATTGCAATTCAACTAGATATACGTCATCCGCGCTAAAATATCAAAGTGAAAGTCATCATATCTTGCGTAGTTTAGACCCAGCTCCCAACCCAACTTTGAGAATAGATTAACGGCGATATTTTTTTTATCGCGCGATATGAGTCTCACGTTAACGCAGCACGTTAACGCCGATAACGGCCCACCACTAATATATATATATATATATATATAAAGGCATCTTAGGTGTATATGACTTCCCTCTTTCAGACTAATACAATTAGAGATTTATAAAAAAAATTGCCTCCTCCAAGTTTTATAATGGCAATGGGTGGGTGTTTGTTCTTCATCAGTCCAAAACAAGTCCAATAAAGTGCATCCATCTATAATAAAAAGTGCCTCACATGGCTCCAGGGGGTGAATAAAGGCCTCCTGTAGTGAATCAATGCATTTTTGTAAAATGAATATCCATATTTAAAACTATCTTGCTCTGGACAGATGACATAGGACATATGCGTATACCACATGCGCCGCTCAGATGTGACAAACGCAGATGTGCAGTGGAGAGGGCAAAACAAAGTACAAAATGAGGATTTGTAAAGAAAAATGTTGGAGGATTTCAATATAAGCCAAGAGGAGACTGGTTTTCCTTTGCTAAAGTAATGAAACTTTGCTTCCTTTGCTCCTGTAAATAAACGTTGGTTTTTATGAAACTTACAGGTGCATGCGCAACACTTAGTCCTACGTCATCCACTCGGAGCGGCTTCCGTGTATGAATTTTAATGCAAGCTAGATTTGTGATTGTTATGCAGCTAGATTACTGATTGTTACGTTTTAAATATGGACATTTTTCTTACAAAAATGCATCGATTCACCACAGGAGGCGTTTATTCACCCTCGGGAGCTGTATAAGGCACTTTTTATTATGGATAGATGCACTTTATTGGACTTGTTTTGGACTGTTGAAGAGAAACACCCACCCATTGCCATTATAAAGCTTAGAGGAGCCAGAACAATTTTTATATAATTGCTTTTGTCATTATACACCGATGCCTTGAGGGTGAGTAGGCTAATTTTTATTTTTGGGTGAACTAACCCTTTAAAGCTGTGTTTTTTAAACGGGGGCAGCACACTTTCAAGGTGTCTGCAAGATGACTAAAAAATATATATATATTGACAAACTGCCATTTTTATTTAAGAACCAGGGCTCTCATGATTTTGGATAAGTTGGATATACTGTACGATGATATATTAAAATTGTGATTTCTAGACTACATGTAAAAAAAATATATATAATAAGGGTTGTGTTTATTTGATCAAAAATATATCAAACATGCAATATATAAAATAATGGTTTCTATTTTAATATACTATAAAATATAATTGATTCCTGTGATGCAAAGCTGAATTTTCATCAGCCATTACTACAGTTAGAAATTATTGTAATATGCTGATTTATTATTAGAATTATCAATGTTGGCATGTTGTGCTGCCAAATATTTTTTTGGAACCTGTGATACTTTTTCAGAATTCTTTCATGAATAAAAAGTTAAAAAGAACTGCATTATTCCAAATATAAATCTTCTCTAACAATATATAACAATCTTTGCCATTACTTTTTATCAATTTAACACATTCTTGCTGCATAAAAGTATTAATTTCTTTCAAAAAAAAAAAAAAAAGAATGAATAAAAATTTACTGACCGCAAACTTTTGAACAAACTTTTAGTGTATATTGTTAGAAAATCAAAAAAATCCTAAAAAAGGTATCAGAGGTTCTAAAAAATATATATTAAGCAGCAGCACTGATAACAAATCAGCATATTAGAATGATTTTTGAAGGATCTTGTGACACTGATGCTGGAGTAATGATGCTGAAAATTGAACTTTGATCACAGGAATAAATTAGATTTTATTTTACATCGTAATAATATTTCACAATATAAAATATTTTCTGTATTTTTGATCAAATAAATGCATGCCTTGATGAGCATAAGAAACTTCTTTAAAAACATAAAAATTCTTACAACTTTTAAATGGCAGTGTATATCTTTTATTGGGTAGAAAATAGTGAAAAAAATAATTTTAAAACCTATGTAATTACAAGGTAGAAAAGTCATGCTAATTAATTGCTAATAAAAAGTGTAAACCATAAAGAACAATTAGTTATTTGGGTGATGTAAAATAATTATTTGATTGAATTCCTTTAATAAATAATCACACCTAGTTTCTGTAGACCTAAATAAAAAATTGAAAATTAGCAGCTGTCTTTATAGCAGAATTATCATCTTGGAGTCAAAAAGATTAAGAACCACTGGCTTATAGCAACATTAAAGAGGAAAAATAAGGCAACTCACCTTCATGTTGTTGAAAACTGTCTGACTGACTTTCTTCCATGGAAGACATCCCTAACATTCTGCCTAGAAAGTCCATTTCTTTGCTAATATCTAATATATATATTGTGTTAAAGTGAAAATTATAGGATAAACAGTACATTCATAGATAGTTTATAACGCTTTCATACGAGTCTAGTAATAATCGTGTGACAACATGCTGAAATTCGCACAGATGTTCACCCTCAGTAAACGTTGTTAGGGGGAACGGAACCAAAAGTCCGTAGTTTGCGCGTTACACCCGGAAATAGTTGTGTGCGACAGTAACGTGGAGATCTGTTTTTATTAAGTCAGTAACTCCAAAATCACTTATTTTCATTTAAATGGCTGCTAAAAGCCAAATATGCTCAATATGGCTTGGATCCGAAACTGGAATATTAAAAGGTAAGATGTTTTTTCATCTCTTTATCGACAAATTATATACTTTTTTGACTAGCTAGCTAGCCATGTATGGTACACGTGAGTTGGTACCATTTAATTTTCATGAGATTGATTTAACTAATGATTGTTATTATGCGTGTTTCATCTCAAGGGGTGAGTTTAACCAAAAAGCAGGCGTTTAATTTTTGTGAGATGAGCTGCTTGAGTCGAGATCAGGAGGTTTGTGTGATGGCATGGGGAGACCCTCACGAATCAGAGGTGAGAAAGAGAGAGAACTGGAGTAACAGACTTCATCACCGTGATTTAGTGGCTGACAGACGTTGTCTATGTGTGTATGTCTTTGCAGGTGTTAGTGGGCAGCGTGAACGGCACTGTGAAAACTTTCAGCACAGATAAGGGAATCTTCACTGCGACCAGAGAGTGTGGAGATCCTTCACAAGGCAAATTCACAGGACTGGCTGTCACTGACAGGTGGTTGCCAATATCATGTTTTGCTTGTCTCTGCAGGGGCTGATGAATTACTGGTTGCTTTGTTGGTTTGCATTGATGTACTGTAGGAATGATTGAGTTTCTTTCTTTGTTTTCCAGTTCTATGATTACATGTGTGGAGTCAGGACTGCTGAAGGTGTGGAAGGAAGGCAGTACAGAAACAGTAAGTTTCAGTGTGATGTCAGTGACTCCTACCAGTAAAACGGTTTTGAACAGTAATATTTTTAATGTTTAAGTCTCTTCTGCTCAACAAGCCTGCATAAATTTGATTCAAAATACAACAAAAGCAGTAATATTGTGAAATATTTGTACTATTTAAAATAACTGCTTTCTATTTGGTTATATTTTAAAATGTAATTTATTCCTGTGATCAAAGCTAAATTTTTTGCATCTTTACTCCAGTCTTCAGTGTCACATGATCCTTCAAAAATCATTCTAATATGCTGATTTGCTGTTCGAGAAACATTTATTATTAATATTTAAAACAGTTGAGTACATTTTCAGGATTAATTGATGAATAGAGAGATCCAAAGATCAGCATTTATCTGAAATAAGCTTTTGTAACATTATACACTATATACCACTTAAAATCCATTAAAAAATTTTTTTTTAAAGAAATGATAGAAATTAATACTTTCATTTAGCAAGGATGCTTTAAATTGATCAAAAGTGATAAAGACTTTTATAATGTTAAAAAAGATTTTTATTTCAGATAAATGCTGTTCTTTTGAACTTTTTTATTAATCAAAGAAACCTAAAAAATGTACTCTGCTGTTTTCAACATAATACTAATAATAATAAATGTTTTTAATCAGCAAATCAGAATATTTGTACTTTTAAAAATGTATCACACTGCAAGACTTTTACTAAACATTCAATTTTAAAAATGCTGAAAAAATGAAATCGATACCAATCTCTGCATCTAGAAATGGATCCCAACAGATTCATGGTGAATTTCAGGAACAAATGTATAAAATTTATCAAATAATACAACTTTTGTATTGTATATGTATAGACATTATATTTTTCACTTAATTTGTTTACATGTTTCAGTGATAAAGTAGACATTAGGTTGCCTTTCTGTACAGCACAGTAAAAAACAGGATTTTTGTTCCTATAATATGTGACCCTGGACCACAAAACCAGTCATAAGGGTAAATTTTTTGGAAATTGTGATTTATACATCATCTGAAAGTTGAATATATAAGCTTTTCATTGATGTATGGTTTGTTAGGATACAATTATTTGAAAATCTGGAATCTGAGGGTGCAAAAAAATCTAAACATTGAGAAAATCGCCTTTAAAGTTGTTCAAATGAAGTTCTTAGGAATGCATATTACTAATCAAAAATTACATTTTGATGTATTAACGGTTGGAAATTTACAAAATATTTTCAAGGAACATGATCTTTACTTGATATGCTAATGATTTTTGGCATGAAAGAAAAATCAGTCATTTTGACCCGTACATCTCCTTTTGTTGCCTTTTGCTACATATATACCCGTGCTACTTATGACTGATTTTGTGGTCCAGGGTCACATATAATCCCGTAAACGACTCAATATCACTAAAAACTATAGATTTAATGAATCATTGTCAGTTGTCACTTTATTTTAATTAGATGACATGATCTTAAGAAATGAACCAGCTAAAAGCAGTTTCTGACAGTTGTGGTTTTAATTGCATCCATATTTGTTACTTTTTGGTAGGACATGTTTTATTGTGCATTTTACTGTCTCTTCAGCTGAAAACACATAAAGTTACCCAACACTGACTATTTTACTTATTCCTTATATGGCTAGTAGCATAGTAGTAGTACTGCTTCTACTGTTTGAATTGTAGATTAGGATTGAATAATGTATGATGATTTTTTCATCTTCATGATCATATTGTTGACTCAAAATATAGATGTGGATTTATAATAAATCTAATCCTTAACCATCACATCCTCTCTGTTCTTAGGTGGAGGTAAATGTTGGAAATGGAATATGCAGAATGCGACAGAACCCATTACAGCGCCATCGTGTGGCTACAGGGGGTAAAGAGAACCCGCTGAAAGTCTGGGATCTGGAGAGACCAGACAAGCCCATATTCACAGCCAAAAATGTAAGACAGAAAAAGAAAACTACAACCTTTTTAGCTCTCATTAGTTGATTTCTGTGTTCCAAATGTCTTCTATGTTTCTTTAATCCATCAGGTAGCCCATGACTGGTTGGATTTGCGAGTGCCCGTGTGGGTGGGAGACATTGGCTTTATCCCAGACTCAGATAAAATAGTCACATGCACTGGACACCATCAGGTATGTCTTTACTATAGCTTTACCCATACCCATATTTTTTACCTTGATACATTATTAAGGAATCTTTGATGAATAGGTAGTTCAAAAGAACAGCATTTATTTGACAAACTTTTTATAACATATGTCATGACTGTCACTTTTGCCATGTTGCTTTCCTTTTTTATATATATGTAAAAGTATTAATTTCTTTAAGAAAATTTTAAAACTTTTAAACGGTAGTGTATTCAGCTGAAATCTGTCTGTTTCATCAAAACTAGCATGCAAATTGTATAAACTTTAATTTATACAGTTGAGGTCAAAAGTTAACATACACATTGCAGAATCTGCAAAATATTAATTATTTTACAAAAATAAGAGGGATCATACAAAATGCATGTTGTTTTTTTATTTAGTACTGACCTGAATAAGATACTTCACATAAAAGAAGGTTCAAACACTCATTGATGCTTCAGAAAGAAACATGATGCCTTAAGAGCCGGGGGTGAAAACTTTTTAAATTAGAAGATCAGGGTAGATTTACCTTATTTTGTCTTGGGAAACATTTAAGTATCTTCTGTAGCTTTTGAAGGGCAGTACTAAATGAAAAAAAAAAAAAAGAAATTTAGGCAAAATAAGGAAAATGTACATATTTTCATTCTGTTCAGAAGTTTTTACCCCTGGCTCTTAATGCATTGTTTTTCCTTCTGGAGAATCAGTGAGCGTATGAACCTTCTGTAATAGTTACATATGAGTCCCTCAGTTGTTCTCAGTGTGAAAAGATGGATCTCAAAGTCATACAGTCATTGTTGGAAACCGTTCAAATACACACAAATTCTGAGAAACCAAAGAATTTGTGGGACCTAAAGGATTTTTCTGAAGAACAGCTGGCAGTTTGACTGTTCGGGACAAACACGGGACTTATGAACAACTATCACAAAAAAACACATCTGTGAATAATTCGGTAACACAGTATTAAAAATCAAGTGTGTGTAAACTTTTAAACGGGGACATTTTTAAAAATTCAACTATTATTTTCTCTTGTGGACTATATGTAAACATCTTTTATGTGAAATATCTTATTTAGATCAGTCTTAAATAAAAAATAACATGTATGTTGTATGATCCCTCCTATTTTGGTAAAATAATTCACATTTTGCAGATTCTGCAAGATGTATGTAAACTTTTGACCTGAACTGTAAATTCAAAGTTATCTATTGGTTTTAACTGAATGATGTAAAATAATAAATCATTTAAATACAAAATTGTGTAAAACCGCTGTTTTATTTCTTTTATTTTATTGAAGTACACCTTTGACTGATTGGCCATTGTTAGTAAAGCACTGCCTCAAACCATCATCAGCTATTTTAACGTGTTACAGGTTTCAAATACAAAAATGTTTTAAATACATTGTGAGCTGATCATCTTCTTCAGTTTGGCCCTAACCCTTTGCTATTGTATTTATTCATGCCTTCCTTTGTGTCTTAAGGTAAGCATCTGTGATCTAACATGACTCAAAATATCTTGCCCTCTCTGTTCCGCTCCTCCTCCGACAGGTGCGCGTATATGACCCATCAATGCCTCAGAGAAGGCCGGTGTTGGAGGCTAAGTTCGGAGAGTACCCGCTCACAACGCTCTCTCTTCCTGCCAGCCAGGGCACAGTGGTCGTGGGCAACACTCACGGGGAGCTCGCCATGCTTGACCTTCGGAAAGGTAAGCAGTAGGTGGATGCTCTGTTTATTTTTTCCTCTTAGGCAGGTTTGGATTTGCACGAAAGCAGTCGTTTTGAACTGCAGCTCTATCGTTGTCCTGGATCTGTGTGTGTTCCAAGTATAAAGGATGTGTTTTGCCGGCCGTTCTCCGTATGTGCACTGTAATATTATTGAACTTCTGAGAGTGTTGTTTTGTCTGACCCCATTTTCTTCTCTCTCTGCCTGCAGGGCTTGTGCGTGGGTGTTTTAAGGGTCTGGCGGGGGCAGTGCGGGGGTTGCAGTGCCATCCTTCCCTCCCATTGGTGGCCTCTTGTGGTTTAGATCGTTTTCTGAGAGTACACAGCCTGGAGGACCGTTCCTTACAGCACAAGGTATGAATGCACAAGAAATCAGGTTTGCACTTTATCCCTGTTATTCTCTCTCCTGATTGCTGCATAGCCCCTCTCCTCTTATTTCCATCTGGTTGCATGTACCATATAATCAGAAGTGCCTCCCACTCACTGTCGTATTTGTATAAATGAATGTATTTTCTCTGTGCAGGTATATCTGAAGTCACGACTCAATTGTGTGCTGCTGTCTAGCAGAGAGCTGGAGGTAAGCAGCGGTTCAGTGTCAGCGAAAGCATTGTTTGATGATTTGCTTTTATGTAACTGCCTATTAACAGTAACAACGATGGAAGTTGCTGAGGACTTTATGCTGCATCCTAATGACTTTGTTAAATGTTTGACTCTTTATGTGCTTTTTTCTTATAGTCATCAAGTGCTGATTTAAGTGGAGATGTAGAGGAGGTGAAAGCAGAGGAAGAGGAGGATGAGGTTTGGGATACCATGGAAACTGTGACTGAAAAGGCAAAAAAGAGGGCCGCCCAGAAAGAAGAAGCAACTGTTACTGGAGTAGATGGAAAGAAGAAAAGAAAACTAGTGAAAAAGTGATGTTAAGTCACTTCTAATGGACATCTTTATCATTTTATAAACAGCTTGTCATGTCATGAGTAAAACTGTATCAGCAGTGGCCAAGAAAAAACTTTAACCTGAGAGACTGTTTATTATAGAGATATAATAATAGGTGCAGGTTATTATTTTGGCCCATTAAGTGAATTTGAACATGAAATGTGATTTTCAAATTACATTTTAAATGTGTAAAAATGTTAAGAACTCCTCTTAACGGGAACACATTAACCAGTTTATGTAAAAACAAACAATTTGTCCCATTAATAATTGTATGTCTGTATTAAACAGGAGAAGAATAAGAGTCTGGATATCATAAACACATAATCTTTCAGAAATACACTAGCAGTCAAAAGTTTTTGAACATTTAGATTTTTAATGTTTTTTTAAACGAGCCTCCATATATTTGATCTAAAGTACAGCAAAAACTGTAAAATTTTGAAATATATTTACTATTTAAAATGACAGTTTTCTATTCAAATATATTTTAAAATGTAATTTATTCCTGTGATTTCAAAGCTGAATTTTTAGCATCATTACTCCAGTCACGTGATCCTTCAGAAATCTTTTTAATATTCTGATTTATTGTCCAAAAAAATTTGTATTTTGCTGAAAACCGTGAAGTTGAAATTTTTCAGGTTTCTTTGATGAATAGAAAAAGACCAGAAGAGAAACACCATTTATGTGAAATAGAAATCTTTTGTGACATAAGAAAAAAACTTTATCGTCACTTTTCAATTTAAAGCATCCTTGCTAAATAAAAGTATAAATTTATATTTATTTAGCATATTAGAATGATTTCTGAAGAATAATGTGACTGGAGTAATGATGCCAAATATTTAGCTTTGATCACAGGAATAAATTACATTTTAAAATACATTTAAATAGAAAGCAGTTATTTTAAATAGTAAAATACTTCACAAAATTTCTGATTTTAACTAAATGCAGGATTGGTGAGCATAAATCTCTTAAAAAAAAAAAACATTACTGTTCAAAAACTTTTGACTGGTATTGTATGTCTTCATCGTTTTCTGACATGTGGAGCTTTGCTCCCGTTTCAAATAATTAAGTTGCGTTTCAACTGTTTCAAGTGAATATGTACTCTACAATCCTACTTTATATGAAAATTAAATTCTTTCCCAAGGCCTATTTATAGTATCCTTCTCACAACTAATTTAATGTGTATTTTACTGAGATAAGAATAGAATCTTAAATCTGTGCTGGTCGGAAGACCTTGACTTGACCGTGAATGACCATACATACCTGTGCTTGTGTGAGTGTGTGTATTGCACATTGCAATGTGCACACTTAAACACACCCTGTTCTAGGCTCTGATAAGATAAGGGACATCTTGGTTAGCACTGAAACCGTCGACTTTGTAATTGAGAACATTAGTAGCTAATGACTAATTTGTGAACTTGTATGACTATAAAACGGAACATTTGGCAATACAGTTCTGTTATAACTACCAAGGAATCGCTTAAAAAAAAAAAAAAAAAATCTCTCTAAAGCATTCTGTATGCTAAAATGTATTTATAGAGCTATTTATAGAAAGTGATGCTCAAGGGATTAAATGTAGTTTCCATATATAAGATTTTTATGATGTTTAGTGCATCTAATAAGTGACGCCTTCAACATGAGTTATACTTTACTATAGAAACATTTTAAAAGAGCTAAAGAGCAAAGGGCATAAAATATAGAGGGGGTGATGAAGTATGACAACATGAACTGAACTCTGAGACCTTGCAGGGTGGAGGGGCAGTATTCCTCACTGCTGACTTGCAATTAAACTACCAGATTTGTGGATTTATATGCAGGACAACAGCTTTAAAATTTCCTGAATGGTCTGGTAAATTTAAAAGCCATAAAACATGTTCGCATGCATGTTTGTGGACTGACCCTGTTTGCACCAACAAGGTCGCAACCACTGGGAAGATTTCATTTCCTCTTGATTTCCGCCTTTAAAGTGAGGGAAATAGCTGGAATTAACCTCAGAAACACAAATATCACATTACAGAAATGTATTTATCTCACAGACCTGTGATTGTTTGCGCATTTTCCAACAGATTGATTACAATAAACTCTGTCTGGAAGTCTAGTCCTAAAACTCCTATCACAAGAAACACAAGAAAATTTTGACCCTTTCACATTAAGGCTTCCACCTGCCTGAGGTACTATATTATGTGCTTAGATTGAGTATTTTGTCGTGGTACATTAATTGACGCGCCATTCTTGTGTTTGACAATCGAAATTCCTTCACACAGTGTGCACTACTGTGCTCTTTAACCTAACAATGACAATAATTAACCCTCTCTCATGAGCATTTTATTATCCTGTTATAAAGAGTTCTTTTTTTTCATTCTTTGATCAATGTGTAGAGTCCATAGTCTGTTTTATCTCTTCTAATCATGCAGCATTACGTTGTACCTGTAATTAAGACATTGACCTACATCACACGTTGATTTATAAGCCAAGACTTATTAACTAATAGCGGCTGAATATGCTTTATGAATAAACCACAGCCATTTAATGCAAAAATAAGACTTTTTCCGTGAATAAACAACGTTCTGATTCTTTATATACTGAATAAAACTAAGTATAACCGTTGCGCCCTCTAGTGGTTTATTGTGTTTATAGTAAGCACATGGCAAGACTTAAGAATTGAATGCCTGTTTGGCCTACAACATTTGTATAGTTCGTTTTAATGAAATGTGTTGCTTTTAATAGTATAAATGTACCTCAAAGCATACAAAATAGGGTCTTGAGATTAAAGATAGAAAGTGAGTAAGTGTATAGGAGTCCAGGATGTTGGATTTGAGGGGCAGGGCCAAAAAGATGTTAAATATTGACGAGGAGTGTAATTATTAACTAAGCTTCAACTCCAAATCACTTTTAAACTGGCCTCTCTCGGCCTGACATAGCACTGCTGACTGACGCTCCCCTCTCACCCGAATGCTCTCTCGTCGTGCTGTCACTAACTTTGCAGTTTTCAGTTCCTTTTTCATTTTTATAGCCAATTTTACTTTGCTTCTGATAATCTCTATTTTTAGAAAAATGTCTCTTTTGTTTGCATTCTTTTTCTTTTCTTTTTTCTGATACGTCTAGTTCCAAAAACCTGGGCTCCATTGAGGAAGAACAGTGAATGTAAGTATCTCTTTGTTGAAAATAATGTACTAGGTGCATAGGTGAGAAACACATAGAGCGTGATTTTAGATATTGTATAAATAATTATATAAAAAAACAGCAAAGTTAATGTGATTTACTTCTTTCTGCAATTACGCTGATTTCATGTAGGATTTGCAGTGTTAACGTCTGTCTGTTTGTTTGCAAAAGGCAAGATTAATATTCAACTGTAAATATATCTGTATTGTCTTACAAAGTCAAGGTAATGCTAATAAAGAGGATAAGAAAAGTATGCAAAAGGCTTATGCTCGGCCCTCAAACATTTAAAAACATAAAGAACAGGATCTTGCAAATCAATTACAAAAAGGATAAAGTAAATTTAATCTAACAGTCAAACTTTTGTTCATTAAATGAAGTAAATTGCAGTCTTTGGTTGACTCAGTTAGTCTAACATACTATGTCATGTCAAATTTTTAGCTGGTTTATTTTCTACAAAGTAGATTTGATCAAATACATGTGAGAACTCTGTTATGAAGTACCGCAATTGGGAATTGTGATAAAAATGAACCACCTACATGAGTTCATGCCATTGATTTTCTCTCACCCTACACAAATGTTGGATACAGTGCAGGGATGAGAAAGATAATGGTGGATTCGAAAGCCGATAACAGGAGCAGATAACACAGACTGACTCATGTGCTGTGTGCCCCTTTAATTGCTTTATTATGCTGTTTTTCCAAAGGGTGGCAAGGAGCAGTGGGAGGTTTACAGCAAGGCAAAGTCTAAAATATGATATAAACGAAGAAACCAAGAAGGGAGAAAGAACATGATAGGGAATGTGGGATGGGTAACTCATGACTAAAAGGAAGAGATATCTAGAAAATTAAAACTTAGGGGCATAAAAGCACATAAATTATTAAGCGACACACCCTTTTTTCTCTCTCAGGCCGTACACAAATTGTGCCGAGCACCCTCATGTTGACTGCCGTCATAAAATTGCTGTTATCAAGATCAGTCTTAGCACTTTGGACGCACTGTTGACCAATAATGGAGTCTATGGCATGTCATAAAGATGAGAAAGAAAGGTCAAAGTCATGAGCCAACAGAGGAACTCTCACATGTCCTTAATGGCAGTCATTAGCCATTGTCTGAATCCTGATTTAACCCTCTAACTTGGTGTTCTGTGCTTTCGTTTCAGGTGGCACCGCTTCTTCTTTCTTTATTTATTTGTGTATGTATTTATTTATTCATGGAATTCATTTATTCAACTTGAAGAACCACCCTGTATAGTGAGAATGGGACATCGACTGTAACGTTTCTGTGAGGAAAAAGTGCACTTCCTTCCGCTGTCCAAAGGGGGCGCACTCCAAAGATGTGGTACTGACTGGTTGTAACAGCAACTCCATGTGGAAGGTTTGTGTCTTCCAGTGGAGCTGCTGTTGCGTGCAGATAGTCACCTTTATCTCCTTTGGTTCTGAGTGAAAATACAGTCCTAATTTAATTTATGTGGCTGTTAAATTGTATGCATGTTGGCAGAAAGCATGTTTTACCCAGGGTCTAGGACACAGGGTGATGACCTATGAATTGACAGCCAGTGTTTGCAGTCCAGCTGCCTGTCAGTTCTGTAGGCCACTGTCCTGTTTATCCTACTAAACACACACTGGTTTGCACAGAGAATGCAGGGAATTGTAGAAATGCTGGATTAAATGTTGTACGATAATGTTTTGGGAACATTTATGCATGTATTTTGATGTAGCTATTACAACCTGATTTATTTTGATATTGTATGTATATATTTGTATTTGTTGACTGTATTTAATTTCATTTAAACATTAAATTATTTTAAACTCAAGTTCTTCTTTAATATTAAATAAATGTGACATTTACAGAATATATAATTATGTGTTGTGCCTCTGCTCTACCACTTTTCATGATATATTTAATTTTTTGTCACATTCTTTGCATACATTTCATATATTTGACCCCGGGCAACAAATCCAGTCTTAAGTTGCACAAGTATATTTGTAGCAATAGCCAACAAAATTTTAATTATAGATATTTTTATGCCAAAAAATCATTAGGATATTATGTAAAGATCATGTTCCATAAAGATATTTTGTAAATTTCCTACTGTAACTATATCAAAACTTAATTTTTGATTATTAATATGCCTTGCTAAGGACTTCATTTGGATAACTTTAAAAGAGATTTTATCAATATTTAGATTTTTTGCACTCTCAGATTACAGATGACTGGTTTTACATATACATTATTTACAGTTTCCTAAAAGTTTCCATGACTTAAGACCCAATCACACTAAAAATGATAATAAAAATGATAAATATATTAGTGTCTACATAAAGGCACAATAAAATTCTGTTTATTACAGGCGCTCCATCTTCAAATGGTCAACCTGGACACTGATTGGTTGTCAAATAGTGGTAAAGTCATTTAAACAAATGGCCTTTTCTTATAAACAGAATGATTATTAACACTTTATATTTCTCATCCTTGGTGTCAAAAGGCTTTGGTCACCGTTCAAATGAGCCATTGAAAAGAAAATATAATCACTGACAAAAATATGCAACTTTACTTACAAACAACCTGATTTCCTGTAAATGTCAGACTGCTTTCACTTTCAGTTTTGTTTTGCCAAGATTTCCCCCCCTCTCAAATGTCAGGGGAGTCTACAGGAACAGAAATAAGCTTACAGCTTACCACCATGTTGGGACAGGTCATTGTTTTAAATTTAAAAAATAAATGAATTAATTAAATAATGTTTTTTATTATAATTTTTTTTTTCAAAGGACAAAGGATTGTTTGTCTGTATCCCTTTCTGACTTTCTAAGAACACTATTAAATCATTGGGAACTCCCTGCAATCCACTGAGAATTCTGAAAGACCTTCATTTTCACTCTCTGATACTGTGATGTAAATAGGACTCTTGTGTTCTTTCCTGGGTGATTTACTTTTGTTCATTGTAAGCCCCAAACAAAGCATTTCCAAATAATTCACGTCTTTCTTTTTGTATCTAAAGTTGCAGATTAAAAGAACATTATAGAGTCTTCACTGAGCATAGTGGGTGACGAGTGTTATGTCCTACAACCCCCTTATGACAGTGCCAAACTTGGAACAGACTCAGACCAGCAACTGTCACTCTCCTGAAAGTCCAGGACAAATATAGCAGTCAGCCAGTTACACGCTCAGTAGAAAACCCCCCACCTCATCATCAAAAACAGGAATATTACTGTACTTACTATACTGAAAGTTTGTCATGTAAAATTCATACTGAACTTCTGGAATGAACAGTTGGCATTGTTGGCCAATCACTTTTTTAAAGTAGTCTCTTCTGCCCATCAAGCCTGCATTTATTTGATCCAAAATACAGCAAAAGCAGTATTACTGTAAAATGTATTTCCTATTTAAAATAACAGCTTTCTATTTAAATATATTATTTTAAAATGTAATTTATTCCTGAGATCAAAGCTACATTTTCAGCATAATTACTCCAGTCTTCAGTGTCACATGATCCTTCAGAATGTGCTGATTTGCTATTATAATATATATATATATATATATACACACACACACACACACACACACACACACACACACACACATATATATATATATATATATATATATATATATATATACACACACACACACACACACACACATTTAGATAGGTCCAAAGATCAGCATTATACACTATACCATTAAAAGGCTTGGAGTAATTTTTTTTTTGGAGAAAGAAATTATGGAAATTAATACTTTTATTTAGCAAGCATGCTTTAAATTGATCAAAAGTGATGATAAAGACATTTATAATGTTACAAAAGATTTCTATTTCAGATAAATGCTATTTTTTTTTACTTTCTATTTATCAAAGAAACCTGAAAAAAATCTACTCAGCTGTTTTTAACATAATAATAATAATAATAGTAAATTATTAATTAAATCAGAATATTAGAATGATTTCTGAAGGATCATGTGACTGAAGACTGTAATTTCAGCTTTAAAACCACAGGAATAAATTACTTTTTAAAATATATTCAAATAGAAAACAGTTACTTTAAATAGTAAAAATATTTCAAAATATTACTGTTGTCAAATAAATGCAAGCTTGGTGAGACGAAGAAACTTCTTTAAAAAAACATTAAAAACTTTTGACTGGTGTATACGTCATTTTTTTGTGATGATATTTTAACTTTGCTTTTTGATCTGAAAAAAAAAGAAAAAAGAAAAAAAAAGAACCACCATTTTCCTTAATAATAGACATCAGTGCTATTATTGTTTTCACTGATGTGCAATCTGTACATATATGTTAACATCTTAAAACATATGTTCTAGGGTTACATGACCCTTTAACTGTTAAAGAGTTATATAATATAATATCATATAGTTTCATATAATACCATATAATATAATATATTATTAGTCACATATATATGGTATGAAATGAGGTAAATGTCTATGCAGTAATTTATGACTTCTGAATTAATCTTTCATTTGGTTATTTGACTGTCATAATTTTGTCAATTCAACATTAAAGAATAGTTTTTGCAAGTTATAAAGCAGCACACAGATTAGTGAATATAAACATTTTTTCTTTGTTTGAAAAAAAAACGAAAAAAAAAAGTTTCGTTTTAATATAAGCCTATATCATCTGCTAAATTTCTGCATTGTTTCATAAAACCCCAAATTGGGGAGGGTGACGCCTTTTATTTTGGAATCTCCCTAGGAGTTCCGGTCCATAGTAATGTATTAAAAATGTAGTGGGGCGCGATCTCGTACTGTCACGCGCAGTGCTCGCCTCGGGCTGTGGGACTCCAGAGAGCAACTGTGCGTTGCGTCTCCAGCGGATATAAAATAAAACAGTCTGCTGCAAAATCGCAACTGACGAGTCGTTTAACTTAAGCCTTTACAAAAAAGGGCACAAGTCGGAAGAAGTTGAATGAGTAGATAAAAAGACAACAGTTAACGTTAGTTGAACAGCTGACGGGACCCGACCCACCACGCTGGCAGCCCGCTGTACTTGACACTGGACCGTTAACGTTAATTCATCCGAACCACTGGATTACACTGCCTAGAATCAGCAAAGAACTTTTAGATCACCTTGAAAGTGTTTTTTCTTTAAGTAAGTAGTTTGTTTTACACATTTTTGCAAGATGTTTAGCTGGGCGAACAAGGATGGGAAGAAGAAGGATCCCGAACTGTTTCAGACGGTTTCGGACGGGCTGAAGCGACTCTACCGGACCAAATTATTTCCATTGGAAGACACGTACCGCTTTCACGACTTCCACTCTCCGGCTTTGGAAGATGCTGATTTCGATAACAAGCCCATGGTACTTTTAGTGGGCCAGTACTCCACGGGGAAAACCACTTTTATTCGGCATCTTATGGAGCAGGATTTTCCCGGGATGCGCATAGGCCCCGAACCGACCACCGATTCATTCATAGCGGTGATGTACGGGGAACAGGAGGGTCAAATACCGGGCAATGCTTTAGTGGTTGACCCCAAGAAGCCCTTCAGAAAACTCAACGCCTTTGGAAACGCCTTTTTGAACAGGTGAACTCTTTATACAGTTTTAATAGTTTCAGTTCTTTTTAAAAATAAACAAAAATCATGTTTACATTAATGTTCTGTCTTTGCAGTTTTTACCTGTTTTTCTTTTCTAAATGGTTGCAGCTGTTAGGGTGTTGTTTTTCTGCTGTCAAGTTCTGTTTATATGAGCTCAGGAACATTTTTATAATGATGAAAACGTCAAAAACTAGTCATGTTGTACTGAAAATGTATTTTTTTGCACTATTTTAGGTTTATTTCTGCATGCAGGAGTTGCAAGCTATGCTTGTATTGCAAGGGTGGAGCTTTGACAGTAGTAAAGCTGAATTCCTAACAAGTTCACCCCCAAGTTTTAGATCATTGATAAACGTTTTGATTCATTACATGCTTTTTCATGGTTTTTCCAAGCAAAGTTCTGTCATATAGTAATTTATGTGTTGTTTCACATGTACTTAGCAGTCTAAAGCAAATTGCATGTTTTCCAACATGCAAACATGTATGTCTGTCATTTTTAAAGACTATGATTTGCTTTATTATAATCTTCACAAACCAAAAATTTGCATACGATTCTAAATGTATTTGCTGACACACCCAAAAATAGCTTTCAGGCATTTAAATCTGAGATTTAAAGTTTGAACTTTTACTGCATACCAGCAAAACATTTTGTACATTTGTGACCCTGGACCACAAAACCATCAGGGTCAATTTTCCTAAATTGTGATTTGAATAAATAAGCTTTTCATTGATGTAATGATTGTTAGGAAAGGACAATATTTGGCAGAGATATAACTTTTTAAAAAAATCTGCAATCTGAGGGTTAAAACACCTTTAAAGTTGTCCAAATGAAGTTCTTTGCAATGCATATTACTAATCAAAAATTAAGTTTAAATATATTTACGGTAGGAAATTTACAAAATGTCTTAATGGAACATGATCTTTACTTAATATCCTTTTTGGCATAAAAGAAAAGTCAATAATTTTGACCCACTCAATGTATCTTTGGCTATTGCTGCAAAGACTGGTTTTGTGGTCCAGGGTCACATTTGCACTATTGTAGATATTAAGGCCGCATTTTGTTGCTTAAACTTTTCGCTCATTAGTCTTTGGTTCCCCCTTCTGAGAGGAACGTCAGCTGACACTGGTTTTGACAGCTGCTGAGGCCTTTAGGGGTCTTTCTTAACAAGCTCTTGGGGAATGAGGCCCTCCATAAGGAATGTCATGAAGAGAGATGAGTTGGCGTTTACAATGGTGTACAGTATCAGTTCAACTCGCACTTGTCTTTTGAGCATGTCACAGATGTCCGCTGCAGTGCATTTCAGACTAAGTTGGCTGATTTAGGTTGAGCAGAGGTGGGTGTGTCTTCTTCCATGAACTAGTGCTACACTTTTCCTTTGTGCTTGTTGTAGATATGAAGACTTCCAGAGCTTTACACAACACCTTGCTTAGCTAGAACCTCATGCGGGTCAATGCTTGAACAAGAGGGATCATATGCACAGATCATATTCACATCCCAACAGGCCTGGACTGGCAGAATAAAGCATTTATTCGACAAAAATGTTCTTTTGAAGACAATCTCTAAATGCTTTTTTAGAGTAGGTTGACTAGTCACTCATGAATGGGAGGAGTAAAGTTAAAGATTTCATTTCTCCTCCCTCCCTGAACTCACCTTGACGGTGTGTGCTATCTTAAGGTCAAATCAGGGTTTCTTGAGAAGCGCAGTGTTTTCTCATTGCAGCCATGAATTGATCCGATGCATTTCTGTAGGTGCTGCCCTGCATGTTAAACACAGGATTTTAGTTTTTTTTTTTGGCTTAGTCCAAGCTTATCTGTGTGACTTTTTTATACGTTAGCAGGGGTTAAAAAAGGACTGACTCAGCTAAGTCACTGGACAGATAATCTGAGGAACTGACTCGGCAATTTCAGAGCGTTTGCTTTCAAAAGTGTCCCCTGTTTGCAAATCTCTGACCCTAGCTTCCCTTATATTATGCTGTTTATTGCTTATCCAGCATGATTTTTCCCTCCCAGTGTTTTTACTCTGACCTTGTCGGAAAGGTTCAAAGGTAGACTGAAGGTCACTGGCAAGGTATCAAGGATGTGTGTGCACCTTGTGACCACTGACGAATTTTAGTAGGCTACATATTAACTCTGCCTTTGTGCCATTGTCCCCACTCTCCCTGCTACTCCTGACTGTAACTTGAGTATGCACTTTCTCCAATGCAGCTGCTTTCATCGTTTTCCATAGGCTCTGGCCTGTAGTGAACCTTATAGCTGATTGTAGATTTTCACCACTATAGTGTTTTCCCAAGAGCAAAATTCAAATGTATGCATGTAAGCCCTATATGGTGTTTTAACCTCTTCTAGGCTGAAGATTAATTTACAATTTATTGCTGTGGTTGTGGTGTTATGGAACAAACGGTACTCTGTTACTCGCTAAACAGGTTTCTACTGATGTAGCCAAAGATTTATGTGCTTGTCAGCTTGGTATCTGAAATTTCTGTACACAAAAGAGTCACTGAATTAAAATGGCAATAACTTATACAGTTGAGGTTGAAAGTTTACAAAATAAGAACATTTTACCAAAATAAGAGGGATAATACAAAATGCATGTTGTTGTTTTTTTATTTAGTACTGTCCTGAATAAGATATTTCACATAAAAGACGTTTACATAGTAATTAATAAGAGAAAAGAGTTTTATTTTTTATAAAATTTATAAAAATGACCCTATTCAAAAAGTTTACATACACTTCATTGTTAATACTGTGTTGTTACCTGAATGATTCACAGCTGTGTTTTTTTTTGTTTAGTGATAGTTGTTCATGAGTCCCTTGTTTATCGTGAACAGTTAAACTGCCTGCTGTTCTTCAGAAAAACCCTTCAGGTCCCACAGATTCTTTGGTTTTTCAGCACTTTTGTGTGTTTGAACCCTTTCCAACAATGACACTATGATTTATGAGATCCATCTTTTCACACTGAGGACAAATGAGGGACTCATATGCAACTATTACAGAAGGTTCAAATGCTCACTGATGCTTTAGAAGGAAACACAATGCATAAAGAGCTGGGGGGTGTAAACATTTTAAATTTATAGGTCAGGGTAAATTTACTTTATTTTGTCCTCTATTAAACATGTAAATATCTTCTGTAGCTTCTGAAGAATTATTTTCTACTATATGAAAAAAATCTGATATTAAGGCAAAATAAGAAAAATGTACACATTTCCATTCTGTTCAAAAGTTTACATCCCTGACATTGTTTTTTTTTTCCTTCTGGAGCATCAGTGAGCATGCGAACCTTCTGTAATTGTTGCATATGAGTCCCTCAGTTGTCCTCAGTGTGAAAAGATCTGAAAATCATACAGTCAAATACACAAAAATGCTGAAAAAACAAAGAATTTATAGGAGCTGAAGGAATTTTCTGAAGAACAGCAAGCAGTTTAACTGTTCAAGACAAACAAGGGACTTATGAACAACTATCACTAAAAAAAACACAGCTGTGGATCATTCAGGTAACAACACAGTATTAGGAATGAATGTATGTAAACTTTTGAACACGGTCATTTTTATATATTCAACGATTATTTTCTCTTGTGGACTATATGTAAACATCTGTTAAGAAACATATCTTATTTAGGTCAGTGCTAAATATAAAAATAACATGCATTTTGCATGATCCCTCTTATTTTGGTGAAATCATTAACATTTTGCCGATTCTGCAAGTTGTATGTAAACTTTCGACCTCAACTGTAAAGTCATGGAAGGATCTGGAATTTATTGAATAACTACAGACATGGAAAATGAGGTTAAGAAATTACTTTCCCTGAATATTATATCAGCAAAGGAAAAAAAATATTCATCTTCAGATTTGTTGTTGCCGTACTCCAGTGTTTTACTCTTGTTAAATAAAAAAATGTATTTATTTAAAAAATAAAGTGGTTTATGAATTTGCGTTGTGCAGGAAGTGAATGTTAACTTCTGCAGGATGTTTGCAGAACCTCTGAAGCCTGACTTCAAAAGGTGAAGTGGTTGAAAACAGGCTAGTATTGGTTAAATGTCATCAGTTAACCTCTAAATGTTATTTACTCTTTACTTTTTGATAATAAAAGTGCATTTGTTCAGTTGGATCTCTGGATACATGCAAGGAAGCATGTATCTGTTTTGGCTGTGAATACTAGGCTTTACACTTAAAAACATTAGCCAAAATTACACAAACCGTCTTTGTCAACTGGCAGCAGGTCTAGTAATGAGTGGAATGCAAGGAGAAGGGAAATGTGGGATACGATTGGCAGTAGTGAAGGTAGCAGCATGGGAGGAATAAGTGATGGCACACTTTCTGGAAAAATTAAAGGGGGGAGTAAGCAAAATACACAAGGGGGAACGCAGTGGTAGGGGGCTGAGGATTGTTTTCGTATGACTAAAATGTGCTGGTATTTTAAAGACATGAAAATGATAACATACGGGTTGGCACATAAACAAGAAACGCATAGAAAGATAAGCTGCAAGCATTTGGTAATGGAAAAGCTGAGGTAAGAACTGGAATGATAAGATTTGGCAAGGGAGAAGGGAGTTCCTTCCAATCAATCATGTTGCACTAAAAACATTACTGCAAGATCACTAGGCCTGATGGTGAAATGTTGGATTGTTTCGAATGTCTGTTCATTTTCAATGTGTGATCCTCTTTTTACAGGTTTATATGTGCTCAGATGCCAAATCCAGTGTTGGGCAGCATCAGCATCATAGACACTCCTGGAATCCTGTCCGGAGAGAAACAGCGGATCAGCAGAGGTCTGTGTTATTTTTTTATTAATTTCCTCTTTCTATAATTGCCATCTTTACTTCTTTTACTATTCCCTGACTTTCCTTCCCGGACTACCACAACTATTAATACAAGCTCCATTTGCATAGACAGCTGTGAGTGTATAGCACTTGTCCCCGGCAAAGGAAAGGAGGTTAATTCAGTAGCTTTTGCATTATGGGAGTGTGAAGAGGGAAGTATTTTTAGTTCTCCTGTTTACGTTAGAGCAAAACAAACCCACGCGCTCCTTCCATAGCCATTTTCCTGTAGGAAGGGAGGGAAGTTGAAAACCTAATTAATCTTTAGTAAAAATATGGACTGTCCATTTCAATCAAATACTATGATTTGGCCAGAATACGCCCTCACTAGGGCTGGGTATTGTGACCAATTCGGTGATTCGATTCGATTCGATATCAATTAGCTATCAATATTTCATTTAAATTGTTAGTTTTGCAGACATGGGATCCATATTTTGATATAAATGCTGGTAACTGAAACTCTCCTACTTAAGTTTATTACTGAAATACACATCTACATTAATAATAGGGTGCACACAGTTGTTTATTTTAAACAACTTTTATTTTAAATGAACACCGTAACAAGAAATCATAAATATGTGCATCCATTGTACACCATGTAAACAAACTGCAAAATGCACATTACTGTAAAAAAAAAAAAAAAAAGACTGTAAATGTGCAACAGTGAAATCTATTAAGAACTTCAAACATGTTTAAGAAATAAAACATTTTTCCAAATTCAAAACGTCTGCGGATACAAAACATTCTAATTGTCCATAAAACTAACAGTTCTTCACTACAGCCTAATCATTTTTGATCACCAGATTTTTCGAGACACCCCTCGCTGCAGACTGTAGCGCGGTGACGTCAGGTACCTACGTCACGTATGTGTTTACCGCGCATGTGCAAAGTGACGTATGGTATGTCTATAACACGCATGCGCGCCATACTTACTGGCGTTACTGCGCAAATATATGTTTATACAATAATATTTTGTTTTGTTCTTTGCAATAAAAAAAGATCACTGTTATCAGTTTGGTTTTTTGGAGGCACCATGCATAAAATGGGATGTAGACACTGAAAAATACTGTATGTAGTCAATTTAACTTAATACTACTTTATTGGCTTAAATACTCCACAGGCAGAATTACCAAAGCAACAGAAAAATGTCCATAATTATACTAAATAAACAAGAATCATGACAGAGGAAAGGTTAACTCCCTGAGGTCGGCTGTATTGCCGGCGATACCAGCTCATTTTTTTTAAGATCAGTGCAAAAGACACTAAAAATACTCTGTCGGTTTCAGTCATACAAATTAAAGCTATACATCATTGGAAGCTGTTAAGTGTGTACTTTTATTTGTGCACACTCACAAGAGCAACAGAACGTTGTGGGTTTTTTTTAGAATAAAGAAAACAAACAGGGTTATTTCTGTTTTCTCTCTCTCCGCGAACTGCTTTTAGAAATGCGTCACTTAAATCGTTCAAACTCGGTGAATACTCGGCACACAAACAGAAAAGTGGTATCTACAGAAAGCTTGAGATTTATGCTTTTAAACGAAGTAAGTTTTATCGAAAACAAATATTCTGTGATAAAGTAATCTATATGAAACCAAGGAGATGTCTAGTCTATCCAGTTGCATCTAATTATTTTTAATTTGATCACGCCCCCTAGCGAAATCCCTTCGGTATTCAAATTAGCCATGTGCTACAAGCGCGACAAGGACCGGAGTATCTGTACGCGAGGAAACTCCCACATCACCGCAAACAAAGCATACTACTTTTCAAGTTCATTTTGGTTAATATAAAATAAGAAACATATAAGGTGCAGAGTAATGTTACAATATACACAGTGAAATAAAGTGCAACAATGTTAATACCTTGTATATAATACTACACAAATATTACAGAATAAACTCTGTAATTCCATATAATTTTACCTCAGACATGGTTAAAATCATGGATTTGTGCTGTACTACATTTTACTGTTTTTTCCCCTTCTTTTTTTTTTTCACCTTAGCTTTTTTTTTTTTTTTTTATACTTTTACATTTTATAAGAGTATTATGTTAAGGATGCGCATGCGTTTTAATGACGCGTTACGTCACGCACGACGCGAAAACGCCTAACGTCACCACGCAATGCAAATTACACAGGCATACCATACGTCACACTGCGCATGCGCGGTAAACACATACGTGACGTAGGTACCTGACATCACCACGCTACAGTCTGCAGCGAGGAGTACTTGGATTTTTCTGCAAAAAAAGCAGCTGATGGTGACACCTTCAGGACGAGAGGTGAATATTCATATCCTCTTACTTGAAGCTGAAGCACGCGCATTAAGAATCGATTCGGGGATTTCCCGAATCGATATCGTTGCGTTAAACTGAAGATCGATTAAAATCGGAGAATCAATATTTTTTACCCAGCCCTAGCCCTCACTGATAACAAAAAAGATGTAAAAATGTCCAAAATGGTCAGTTAATCCTTTAGGCAATGTAGTAAAGGGATAGTTTACCCAAAAATAAAAATGTGATGTTTATCTGCTTACCCCCAGGGCATCCAAGATGTAGGTAACTTTGTTTCTTCAGTAGAACACAAACAAAGATTTTTAACTCAAACCGTTGCAGTCTGTTAGTCATATAATGGCTGACAGAAACATACACAGACAAAACCAAATTAAACCCTGCAGCTTGTGACAATACATTGAGATCTTAACACACAAAACAATTGGTTTGTGCAAGAAACTAAACAGTACTTATATAATTTTTTACCTCTGATCCACCGCAATGTCCAACTGTCCTGAGCACGTTCACAACAGCCGGCGCGTGACGAAGAGCAAGCAACCATAACTTCAGGCTCAAAAGTTGGGAGTCTGTGAAAAGTCAACACTCCCGGATGAGTATGCAACAATCAGGATAAGCACAAGTAATTACCATTTTGAGTACCCACAATCTCTGTGTAAACAATGACAGATTGCTTCCGCGAATGCGCCGGCTGCTGTGAACGCGCTCAGGACAGTTGGACATTGCGGTGGATCAGCGGTAAAAAATGATATAAATGCTGTTCAGTTTCTTGCACAGACCGATTGTTTTGTGTGTTAAGACCCCAATGTATCGTCACAAGCCGCAGAGTTTAATTTTGTTTTGTCTGTATGTTTTTTGACTGTCAAAGCCGTGGGTCCCATTGACTGCCATTATATGACTGACAGACTGCAACGATTTGAGTTAAAAATCTTCATTTGTGTTCTACTGAAGAAACAAAGTCACCTACATCTTGGATGCCCTGGGGGTAAGCAGATACACATCACATTTTCATTTTTGGGTGAACTATCCCTTTAGTGGTTAATCGAGCACTACAGGAGATTACGGTTCGGGTTTTTTTTCCCGCTTCCCTAGAAATATACTTGACTAGTCTGGACCTGTTACAGGCCCTGAAATTACAATGGAGCATGTTGGTATGTTGTTTATTCAAGAAAACTCTAAGAGAGCATTGTGTATGAAGGTAACCGGTGTCACGCTGAGGACTTTTCCTGTGCTTGTCTATCTGGCGTGTCGCGTGTGTGCGTGCAGGCCTCTCCTTGCCTTTCCCTGAAGACCATGTAAATGTGATCAGAGGGTGAGTGGCATCTACAGATAACAGTCTGACAAAGAGGGGGGACAGCTTAGGCCAGGAAACAGACAGAGAACAGAGAGGGTGCGGTAAAGATGACTATGTGAATGCTTCCATGTTCAAAGATTCATGTGTTATTGAGCATATTCTGTCAGTGTATGTAGTAGATTCATGTCGGCACACTTTGTTTGTTATCTTTCTTGGATTGGCTTTCCTGCTGTGTGCACTAGAAAATCAAAAGCACACTTGCAAAATGTATCTTGTTTTTTGTGTATATTTCATAATAATGCAATATTTTGTGGGCATGGTGATTGATTTTTTATTTATTTTTTGACATGAATCTTAATGTTTTTTTTATATGCAAAACTATAGTAGTTTTATGTTTTTGGATGCATAACATGGTATTCTTTGAATATGTTGGTACCATATAAATACCATGTACAAGATTATGATAATCTTTCAATAAGATGGTACCGACACATACTTTTGTATAAGGGAGTGATCTGGTGAAGGTATACATTAGGGCTGGGTAAAAAAATCTAGATTTCTCCATTTTAATTGATTTTCATTTTTACAAAACAATATTAATTCTTAAATCCCAAGAATCGATTAGTCTAGCCATGTTTTCAGTTAATGAACAGAACATTGTAGCGCACTTCCCATCCAGTAAATCACAATAAGCTTTGTGCTTTTTTTTTTTATTTTTTACTTTTGATATGAAACTTAGATTTGATCTTAGATTTCAAATTTTGTACGTTTTATTACAGTATTCAATAAATACATCTTTTGGCGCAGTTCAATGTGGAATGACAGATCACTGTAGCACATAAGTTCTACAAAAGCACTTGAACTGATCATCTCCTCTGCTTTAATTCCAATGCGAAACTAAGGTAGTTTCATGTTTTTTTTGGAGACATACCATGGTATTCTTTAAGTATGTTAATGTACCATATACAACCAAAATGTATTCAGATACTTTAAACATTTCTCGCATTATCATAGTTTATTTGCTATAATTTAATAATAATAATAAAACATGACGAGTTAAACTGTGTCAGAACAAATTCATCTTGATATTGTCAGATAACCTTGATAGAAAGGTGTGTAATTACAGTCAACCCAAAATTTATACAACTGTTAGTGTGACAAATATTTACACAACTATCAATACTTTGTTGACCAAATACCAAGCAATGCTTAATTTTGTTCAGTCTGTGATATAAAAAGGTTGCATTAGCAATTATAGAAAAAACACTTAAGCAAAACATGGTCAGGTCATAGTGTCCGAATAATTTTTCTTCCCAAATGTTTTTTACAATTTACTTTACAATTTTTGGGTATAATATGTTACAGTTTACTTTATTTTGCTATCCTCACTTACATAAATGAACTGAAGTATCCTGCATCCACTAGTAAAAAATATCAATGATTGTATCTGGTATATGAATAATTTTTGGTTTGACTGTGAATACTAGTACTAGTTATGATAATCATTCAATACCATGGTATGCATCACTGTAAGATGGTACCGCAACATACTTTTTTTTGTATAAGGGAGTGATCTGTTGAAGGTATACATGTAGGTGAATTGCCTGTGAGCTCCATGAGGGAGTCCAGACATGCGTATATGACACTAACCAGGTGTTCTAGAGCACTCTTGCATTCCATACTGTACAGCTTTA